>NC_057799.1:173584905-173755057 GCF_018294505.1 Triticum aestivum
TACATAGTACGAGACTTAATATCGATGTTTCAATTCGGTGTACATTGTAAGATTTGAACCGAGGACCAGGCATACGGGTAATTATTTCGAATTCGTGCCATACTAAGTTTCGAAAAGTTGACATTGACTCAGTTTGTTGTGCTATTTTGTAGGTCATATGTTTGAATCCATCCAAAAGTTTTCTCACTACCATGGTGTTCATCATAAGCATATGAATTTGTATTAAAAAAGTAGCGTGGATACAGTGAAATGCGAAATCCACGTTAGAATTGGAGATCGCTACGTGACACACACTCTAATTCAAATAACTAATTACGTGACACACACTCTAATTCAAATAACTAATTATGTGACACACACTCTAATCCACGTTAGCGTGGGTACCATTTTGATTTTTTTTCAAATAACTCATCATTAATTAATTTATAGTACTCCCTCTGTTCACTTTTATAAGGCCTTGAAGACATTTCAGACAATGTGCAAAACAGTTCATTTTAAGTTGTCTGAAACGACTTAAAAAAGTGAACGGATGGAGTATCTCGTTTCGAATGACTAATTATTGCAAGGAAAACACGGGCATGGTAATACATACAGATTCGTTTGCAAATGAAAGCAGATTCGTTTGCATTCTCAAATGTAGGCGCACCAGGCAGACCAGGGTCGCGTCGGGGTGGACGCTGCTTCGGTGCCTTAAAGGCAACTGCCTTTGGGTCACTAACATGTGGGCCAGCCACCTGTTGGGCCCACATGTCATGGACACAAAGGCAGGTGTCTTAAGGCACCAAAGCATAGTCCTGTCGGGGTGGTCGCGTGTGTCGGACGGACACGTAGCATCCAGCCACCCACCCCCTCCCCCCCAAAAAAAGGACGACGACAATATAAGTTCGCGCTTCCACGTTTCGGATTGAAATATCTGGCGGCCCCAATTCCGGCCCTGCAAAATCTCTCTTCTCCACCGTCCCCTTCCGCGCCCAGATTGCTCAAATCCCTAATTCGCCGGCAACCCTCGAATCGCCCCTCGTCTCGTCTCTTTCCCCACTGTTCCCCTCCTCTGTGCCGGACGACGACAACGAAGACGACGGTCGCGCTTCACCACCGCACCGGAGCTACCTCATCTACGCCCTCGTCACCGCACCGGGTGGTCCACCGACAACGTCGGCCGCCGCAACCAACGTGCCTCACAGACACTAAGTTCCACCACATCAGGTGCGCTTCACCGACGCCGTCTCCCAGCTCACCGGGGCTACTTCACCGAGCACATCGTCGCACCTCCGCCCCCCGACGCCGTTGGGGCTTCACCAACGGTCTCGTCCACCGCATCGTAGCGCTCCGCTGCCACTCAAGGTCTGCATCCGTGCGCGGCCAGCCAGCGCATCATCCTCAACGGCTCTGAAGTGACCCGCACTCTAGCTAGGCGAGTATGCCCAAACGCCTTCCCAAACTAGGTCTCCAGACATCACTCCCTTGTGCACTGTTCCGACGATGTTTGGATATCCTTTCACTGCTTTCTTAGCTTACACGCCTATGCAACTCTGACTTTAACTCTTATTTCTTCTGGAGATATCATCTGAAACAAGAAAATCCATTTTTTAGCGAAGCATGACAGCGCTACGGGATCTGGTACACATCCTGCACACCCGTATAACCTTGTAAGTATCTTTCCTCCGGTACAACATCAAGGTCGATTCCTCTTATTTGATCAACCATTTGTCGTGTCAAAAATGCAGAGGGGGATGCAAGGAGCACAAGGCCTGCATACCCAAGCAAGTGGTAACATGGAATTGTACGTGGAACATCCCAGGCGCAAGCAGAGCTGGAGTGAGCCTGTACAACGAGCTAGCGTATGTCCCTGCATTTCATTTAATTCGTACTGGCATTCGTGTATGATTTGTGTGCAGTGGCTGATCCACGAATTCAAGTTACCAGGGGCGAACATTTAACTTAAAAAATACGAAGGCACTTGCACTCCGGAAATCAACATAACTTGAGAAATGTGAAGCTACATGCACTTTGAAAACCAGCTAATGATCCAAAGTAGTTCAGATTATAAACACTAAATGATGCAAGCACCAAAAAACATAAAATGCAACATGGTGTACAAGGACTACAAACATGGTCTGTACCTGCTTGAATTATTCGTTCTCTAGCTCAAAATATCGAAGTGTAATTGCACGTATAACCAGTGCGCAAACTCCATACAATATATCTATCCTGCACAAGTATGGAAATAGTTTCAAACAACAGATTAGAAAAGTATTTATGCTATGTTGTCATGATACGGGGACTTTCTGGTAGATGGCCTCGACGTTTCCTCAAGCTATGAAAATGCACTATAATTTGCTTGTCATCAATGCCTGCAAATCTCTGTCTCTCTCAACATAGTAGATCATCATTAGACACTAAATCCTTCAATGAGCTTGCAAAATGCTTGCATTAGATCCCTCATTAGAAATTATATGTTCATCACCAGGAGCATGTAAAATGTTTGCATCAAATCCTTCACTAGCAGTCTGTTCATTAGACACTTCAGGCTCAAGAACAACATGAGCTTGTATGTTTGCACCGGAAACTTGATTAGATACATCAGATTCAGTCAGTTCAGTATTGATTGGGGGAGTTACAAAATAAGTAGAAATTGGTTTCATTTTCTCATAGATTCCCTACATACAAGCAGTTTTACAACACCATCAGGTTTAACTATTGGCCAGAAATTGAAGAGTTGAATTAGATATAATCAGGGATGTGATGTACCTGCTCGTTGCGCATGCTACTCTTGCAAGCTGCGACTGTCCGTTTGCGCAAGCTCGATGCCATTCCCGTGCTGCCGCCGCTGCCTCCCACGCAGGCTACACCCAGGGTTGGATCTTCATCTTCTTGTCCTTCCGTTCGCTTGAAGCCTGGCGACCGCCCTCCAACGAGGGCGCGAGGAAGTGCTGTGTCGGTCTGTCCAGCGGCGGCTAGGTTAGGAGCGAACCAGACTGGAGGCTGGAGCGAATGAATTGGGATTTTTCTTGCCGTCGATCGATATGGGAGGCGCTCGTTTGGGCCGCGAGCCTGCTATAGGGCCTGCCTTGCACTTATGTTATTGGCCCCTCCAAATTGAAACATTTTTCTTCATTTTTTTACATTGCCTGCTCGTGCGTCGGGACGAACAAAACTAGCGTGGGCCAACCTGGACGACTCAAACTAGGTGCACACTTTCTAGCCACCTGAGGCGGCCGCCCATACCAGCCCCTATGGTGGCGTCGCCCCTTTTTGCGTGTATGATTGGATAGTGAAAAATATTCCAGTGGCGCTTTTGATTTACCCACAGAAAGGTTGAATTGCTTGTTTCTATGAACTGAGTTCGCCAATAATGTGAAGGATGCCAGTATTTTCATCCTATTGTAGATTGCTTAGATCTCGATATGCCAAAAGTAATCACATGAAATATATAGTAAAAGCCAGTGTGATGTGTTTGGCTACAACTAGTCTGACTACACGTCCTCATATAACATATCAAGGACGCACCATCTTACCAGATTAACCATTCGACTTACCCATGCAGTGTGGGATGAAAGAAGTATTGGGACTGCGTATCCAAGCAATTGATGCCATGGACTCCTTCGTACAACCTTGTAAGCGAAAAAGAAGTTGCAGTGTGCCTGTACAAAGAACTAGCGTAAGTTCAGTTACCTGCTTCTCAGAATTTTAGTTAGCCACTTATTGCAAAATTGTTCAATTACGTTGCTTGGCTTAATTTAGTTTGCTACTGATTACATAATGGCACAGCCTGTTAATCATATTGTAGACTGCGCCTATCTATGTGTTTGATACTTACTGTTAAGAATTACCTGTTTTCCTTAACTTAAATATCTATTTGTTTGTTTAAATGCTTTGCTGCTGCAACAGCGGGTTACAATGATGTTAATAACTACTTTTCAGCATCCAATTTAAACTCTTTAATTCCTTGTTTGTTTAACTGGTTTGCTGTTATAACTCCCAGTTGAGATGTTTTGCTAACTTCAACTTTTCTGAATCCAATTGGAACTTTAATGGCAAAACAGGTTAGCCCAAGATCAAAGAGCGAGGTCCCCATGGACGTTGCATCATCCCACAGCAGTGGCACCGGCCCAATCGTGCATTATGAATTGCCAACTTCTGATGCTCTAGAGGCTAAACTAGTGGTAGAAAGAGATTCTGCTTCTGCACTTAGAGATGAAGTTGACATGTTGAGGAAGCAAACAGCACAATCAAAAGCAGTACTCAAGACAACCATTAAATATTTGGTGGATTTCAAAACGAAGCAAGCTGAGACTGACCAGATTGTTAAGGTCCTGAAGGAAAAAAGGAAATTAAATTCCTACTTGGTAAATCATAGGTGAAATGTTCTTTCCATAGTTGAATAACCTTTGTGTTGTCTGTTCATGTAATCAATCAAACCATTTGTTTTAGAGATCATGTAATAATTGTTTTTTTTTGTTTTTTGGTTTGTAATTATTTGAGCAGAAGTTTGTATTAATTGATAAGACTCGGAGACATTTCATTTGGATTGCTGTGCCAGACCTACAAATATGCCAATCGGGCTGAATGTGCATTCAGCAATAGTAGTAGTATAGATGGACCATAAGTGGCACGCATCGGAAAGGGCCAAGATGCTGGCTAAAAAAAGGTTGCTGTTGTAGCCAAAAAAAAGTACAGCGGCTTGGCTTACGTATGTTAGTTGACATTATTGATCCATATACTCTATAAGTGTTTATATGTCTGTTAGTTCTGTACATTCTTGGTTGATTGACTCGGTATTTGAATCTTGATACATCGCTTGTGTACATATCTAAATGGGAGTACACATTACGCTGCGTGTGACATTTGAGTTGGACATCTTGATACATCTTCGTCGTCCTTTTGAAGATATATAAAAACACATAGAATGGTTTATAAAGATTCATATAGGAATACAAAATGGATTCGAATTTAGTTGCCAGGGTAAACGTGGATGCTTATTGTCCCAAAATTCGAAAGAAGCAGCAAAATGTTCACTCCCACGTCGGCTGCCCGAAGCCAAGTGTTTGGGAGATGGAAATTACTGTCTATCCATTACACGGACAATCCATCGGCCCGATTTCCACTGCTCTAAATAGGGGTAGGTTAGTAACTTCAATTAGACGTGACACGACCGCCTCTATGCCCATTCCGACACGGTGGGCGTTAAACATGGGCGGCAAAACTCATTTGATTCAAGCTCGTCCGAAAGACCTCTGTTTCTCCCTCCATTCCCCAATCATACACGGTGGGCGGCAAAACAAACTCGACTCGGCCGAAATCGATGTGGGCAAATATTTTCAATATGGGCAGGTTTGTAACTTCACTCAGACGTGACACAACCGCCCTACCTGTCAGCCCCGTTCATACACCGTGGGCGCCAACCATGGGCGCCAACCACCCTCTCCTCGCCCGAAATCGCTCTGGGCAAATATTGGCGAGATGCAAGATTACCGTCCTATCCCAACCGACGAGACGTCCAAATTTTAAACGGGGGCTAAGTTTGTAACTTTCCCATATTTCAGACAGGCACGTCCCAAAAACATGGTTCCCCGTACCTCTCCCTCCATTTTCCCATTCATACACCGTCCGCGCTAGAACACCCCATCCCCACACCAGCCTCCGTCCGCCACCCCATCCATCGCCGCCGTCCTCCACCACATCCATCGCCACCGTCCTCCACCATGCCGGAGCGCCTACCAAGACCGCGTCGTCCACTGCTAGAGATGGACGTTTCTCATCCACGACGACGGACCAATAGCCTTGCATCGCGTCCTCTCGCTTCATCGGCGCCGTCGTCCTCTTTGTCGGGGCCGCTCACACGACCTTCTCTTCCACCGCAACGGGACTTATCCCCCGATGCACCCGTCTACCGTCGCTGATCTTCTTCAACGCCACCGACAGCCATCGCACCCCCGATGCCTACACGGCGCCGCAAGAGAGGTGGTACTTCATATCTCCTCAACTTTTTGATCTCAACCAGAAAATAGATCTTAACTTGGTTACTCTACTTTCTTTTCAGCTCTTAGAATTTAGTTCTTAGTTCGAAGCAAACAATGGATGCTAAATATCATTTCTCCGGTTTGCAGCTTCAAATCTGCCATGGCACAGCCATAATACGGTTTAATTGATCATGCTTAGGGTTTAATTGATCATGTTGGTTCCATGGTGGTTTCCTTAATAGAAATCGGAGGGGAAACCCTCTTTTGCTAAAAAAATATGCTTAGAGTTTCCCCCTTTTATGATCACTATACGATCAGAATACGTGCTTTGTGTCATAATAACACTGCTCCACTCATCAAGCTAAACAAGCTTAGTTGTTCAAATACGAATCTGATATTATAAAAACAGAGTTGTTTAATTGGTCAGCTAAATGTTCCTAAATTAGTTTCGAAAATGCATGTTCGCCGCTCTGGTGTGTATCTCTAAAGGGTGCCCACGGTGGGCCGGCCCACCCTGGGATTTTGGGTCGTCCCAGGCCCCGATTCCCCTCTGTTCTGCTGCGCGCTTCCGATCTCTACTCACCCCCAGCCGCCTGCCTCGCCGGTGACTTGCCGTCCCGGGACGGCATGACTCTAGGAGGAGACGCCGGACTAACAGGAGGCCAGGAGCCGCTCGCCCAACAGCGTCACCGCTGCCCGGCGCGCCGCCGTGCCTACCTTCCCAGTCCGTTCAGGGCTCAGGCGTGCAGCACCCACCAAGCCAACCCGATTTATCCTGAGATACGTCCTCAACACTCAGCAGCCACTCCTCATCACCCATTTTCTAATTGATTCATTACTCATTAGGCAGGACTGTCATTAGGGTTTGTTGTGTGCTCAGTGCTACCTACACTTAATGGTTCAGATGTATTTCGTTAATCTTTAGTACCTCTAAAGTTCACAGGGTTTTCAAAATTCCGGCCCTCGGAACAGAAACTAGTCATTTTGGATTGTTGGTCGTAGTGACATTGACCCAGATTACTACTGCAAGTCAGGTTTGTTGACAATTTTACTTGTCTTTCTTACTCATTCGATATAATATCCAATTATTCACGTCGATTAGTTGCAAACAATAAGTGCTAGACAAACTTGTTCATTCAGATTTTGGACGGTCTCTTACTGCAGTTACAATTCTGCATACTTGTCCTAGTAAGCTCACAAGTAAATGATTGATTCACTACATCTATGCTTGCCTTGTCATATTTGTTGTCAATATTATTTTAGGGTGGACCACCCTGTTTCTAAATACTGGAACCGTAGACATGAATGAATAGTATTTCTCTATGTGATCTCTTCCATCATGTGTGGGTAACGAACACTGCATTGTATAGAAAGAAAGTGTCATTTCCAGCTTTTACATAGGTTTCGATCTTTTACATGGAATACAATCTGCCTACTTGCTTTGTGTCGCACTACCAACACTCCACCCTTCAAGCTAAACATTACGCCACTCATAATTGCTTAGTTTATTTGTTCAAATACGAATTTCATATGATTCTAATGTTCCTACTTCAGTTTTGAAATGTGTGCCTGCCTGTTATAGAGACATAAGGGGTTTGTATTTCTGTGTGTGGTCTGGTCAGCACGGTTGGGGAGGTGAACTTTGCATATGCAGGGGTTTATAGGGAGACACTCTCCGAGTTGAATCCGCAATGCATTCCATAGATAATCTGACTACTTTTATGTTTTCATGAATCTCAGATTCTGAACAGCATCATAATGATTATGAGCTTGCGCGCATGAAAAGAATAAAGCAGAACAATGCCATGGCTGTCAAACTTGGCATTAAGGGACTGAAATCAAGTCTGGATGCAATGCAATGCAAACGCTCTCCACCTACAGATTCATGCTCAGAATATGATCCTAACAGTGATTCTGAGCTAGAGGGAGACCTAAGTCAATGTAGCTCCCTAGTGGAGGAGTCAGAGGAAGATGCCCTATCTTATTCACCCATCAAGGTACTTGCTCTAACTTTCCAAGGCTACATTGCTCGCACATATCTTGCAACTGATGCTTTGCATTGCTTCTACTTTGTTGAACTGCCATTAGCTTAGTTTACACATCGTGTATGTGAATACGCCCTGCCTATCCATTTTCAGTACATATTCCATCTGTCATCATACCATATTTATCCATTCAAATGTTGTTCCTGTGTATCAGACGTTCAAAAGGAAGAGGGCGATTGCTGATCGTGGAGGAGCACAAGCAAAGTATTTGGAAAAGGTAGTGGCACCTGATAAATCAAATAGCCCATTAGGTGTAGTTGCAATATCACCTGACCCACAAAATACCCCAACTCTAGCAGACTCTAGCCCTACTACACTGGTCATTTCTGATGCCCCAACTCAGCAGACCCCAACTGCAGCAAACATTATGATTATGCCAGTTGACGTAGCACCAGCTGTACGATGCAAAACCCCCATTACAGCAAAGAGTACACCAAATCCAGTTGCCAAATCCCTTTTCGAACCAGAGAGAGCCCCAATTGCAGCAAATAGGACCCCTGTTCCATTTCTTCCTAGTTTAGAAGACGAAGCTTATGTTGTTGTCAGGAACTTTGTGCGCATCTTTCCTTCATGGAAAGATTATACCGCAGACACAGAACAATTTCCAGTCTTCCTCCGCAACTTACGCGTAAGTAATGTACTAATGTTATTCATGGTCATTACTGCATATGTTTCTGCTGACAGAAGACACAAGATTTCATTCTTTTAAATAGGCGAGGAGCAAACTGGATTGTGATGACGAGCAAGGGTTGGTTGCGCTTTTCAAGCACTCGTTGATGAAGTATCGTTCCTACCTGAGGCAAGCGCACTTCGATGGCAAGCCTCTGAACGAAATTTCTGTAAAGTCTCCGGTGCTACATTTATCCGACGGTGACTGGAATAATCTTGTTACACATTGGTCTCGGCTGCAGCGTAAGGTACTGTCTATGATATCACATCACAATTTGAACTACATTTCTGCATTTGCCTTAACGTCTCACTTGTACGAAAACTGTTAGCAGAAGAACATTCGTTCTCAAGGGACCACAGAATCTCGCAACTATACTGCACACTGCATTGCTCTTGTGAGTACCTCTTGCCCTGTATGACCATACTTACTTTCATAGCTGTTTGATTATGTAGCATCACTGCACATGTTAGCCTCGTAATCGTCCATTTGGTGGACATTATAAGATCCGTATGGACTCTTACATAAATTTAGAATCAACCCAATGCTTTTGAAGAGGTTTAGCTCTGCAGTCCTCTTGTAAGGACTGAACGTGGTCTATCACTGTACTTACATTAACAGCTACTCCCTCCGTCCCATAATATAAGAACGTTTTGTACAGTACACCAGTGTTCAAAACACTCTTGTATTATGGGAAGAGGGATTGGTTCATTTTGTAGCATTCTGCATCTTATCTCCCTCGCCCACCATTTACTAAAAAAGATCAGATCTATATTTAATCTTACCAACAAGTAGAATACACAGACAATGCCAGTGCAGAAGTGTAGCCCATTGCTCTTGTCAGTACATTTTGTCCTGTAACGCTTGTACTTCCAGGGATTGGTAGTTGATTATGTAGCATCAATCTGCATCTTATCTTCATTATCCTCTATCCCTTCCAGTATTATCATATCTATAATTACTCTCTACAAAATGTAGAGTACAGGCAATGCTTATGAAGAAGATTATGTGCTGAAATTCTTGAGTTATCCTTCCCTTGACATGGAGAAGGGCATTATAAAGCCGGTGTTAACTGTTAATGTAAGTCAGTCCTTCTAAAGCCTTTATCCTCAACTGCTGTTTAATTTGCTCATACTCCCTATCGTTTACTGCTGTTTAGTTTGCTGTTTCTACCAAAATGCATGTTCGTAAGAACCGTAAGTTCTAAGTTTTACTTGTAAAACCAAATTCCTTATTCATACCATGCACATTACTTAATACTCCCTATATGTATGCTTGTTTTTGTGGATCTATAATCCAGTGTGTGGTGAAGCAGCCCACGTTTGCACCTTGTCATCTCCTGTTTTATCTTACTGATGTGGCTGATGATATGAACAACATGCCATGCACATTATCCAAAATAGATACAATGATTTTCTTTGCCCTTCATCTATGCTTGTTATGTTGACATGGTAATCCAGTAGTGTGGTGAAGCTCCCCGCATTATGAACAATGCCAAATTATGCTATTGATATTTTGAACTTACTCTTTATTTTCTAATTTGAAATTGGATAGAATTGACAGAACAGTTATCATCTTTGTTTATACACGTGCAAAACCTGTCATCTCTCTGCTTTGTTTCAGGGTGATATGCCTGATGGCATGCACAAGTCTGCTGAAGGCTGTGAGACAAACCCAACATATATTGCAGCAAAGAAGGCAAAACATCTTGAAGATAGCGAGACAACCCCAAAGTCTTGTCTTGATGCAGTGTTCAAGTTACTTGAGACTAACAGTCAGACAAGCTCACAGAATTCGTTGTCTGAATCAGTTCGACTTCTTCAGTCCCAAGTTCTAGCAGAAAGGCATTCTGCAACTCAACTTCGACTTGAAGTCCTATCTCTAAGAAAGATTGCGGAGAACACCAATGAGAACCTCATCGCTAAACAGCTACACCTGGAAGCTATGACCGACATGCTAGGCCGGTCTCACAGCCTTGCTCAGCAGCTTGCGCAGCAGTTCCCCCGCAAGGCTAACCTTTCTTGAACTGTCTTGGAAGTGGTCTCGGTTCAGTATTATTTTGTTACACTGCAATGGTGCCCAGTTTTGTAATCTGCTTCTTCGTTGCGCTTTATGATCACTGGTGGCGAACTTCGATGCCCATTGGATGTAATATGTGTAATAGCCGTGATAACCTAGCATAAGTTGCTTGCTTATTTATTTCCTTGTTGTCTTGTTTATTTGTTTGCTTGTAGTCAGTGCAGTTATTTTTCCGCGGTTTGCTAGTGGCTGCAATAACCTATTTTTTAAACTAGGTCACAATAACCATGGGCTAATATTTACTGTAGTGACACTGGGCCTCCTATGGGCCGTAGAAACAGTGGGCCTTCTACGGGCCATAGAAACAGTAGGCCTTCTACGGGCCGTAGAAGCAATGGGCCTTCTACGGGCCGTATCATCAGTGGGCCTTCTACGGGCCGTATGATCGATTGGCCAAACATGGGCCAATAACAGGCCGCATTATGGCCGTAAACGGGCTAGAGTTGGAACGTCCGTTCATGGGCCGACCATAACAGGCCATCATTAATAGGCTGTATTTGATGACGCTATGAAAACGGCCCAACGTATTAACGGACCACAAACGGGCCGACTATAACCACAGGCTGATTTTGGCCCACAAGCAGAAAATGACAGTAACGGGCCGTAAGTAAACGAATGCTGGAAATGAGCCCAAGAATAAATGGGCTCTGAGAAGGCCGAAAGATAACATGGGCTGGAAACGGCCCAACGGAATAACGGGCCGTTAATGGGTATAAAGTGATACACTATTCATTACAGGCCAGTTTCACCACGGGCCGTTAATGGGTGTAAAGTGATACACTGTTCATTACGGGCTAGTTTCACCACGGGCCGTTAATAGGCCAAGAGTTACATAGGGCCTCATATGGGCCGAAAGACGTCATGGGCCATACATGGCCTAGAAGTGAAACGGGCTGGATGTTGGGGAACGTAGTAATTTCAAAAAAATTCCTACGCACACGCAAGATCATGGTGATGCATAGCAACGAGAGGGAAGAGTGTTGTCCACGTACCCTCATAGACAGAAAGCGGAGCGTTTAACACAACGCGGTTGATGTAGTCGTATGTCTTCACGATCCGACCGATCAAGTACCGAACGCACGGCACCTCCGAGTTCAGCACACGTTCAGCTCGATGACGTCCCTCGAACTCCGATCCAGCCGAGTGTTGAGGGAGAGTTTCATCAGCACGACGGCGTGGTGACAATGATGATGTTCTACCGACGCAGGGCTTCGCCTAAGCACCGCTATGATATTATCGAGGTCTAATATGGTGGAGGGGGGCACCGCACACGGCTAAGAGATCAATGATCAATTGTGTGTCCAGAGGTGCCCCCTGCCCCTGTATATAAAGGAGCAAGGGGGGTTCGGCCGGCCAAGGGGAGAGGCGCGCCAGGAGGAGTCCTACTCCTACCGGGAGTAGGACTCCCCCCTTTTCCATATTGGACTAGGAGAGAGAGGGGGAAGAGGTGGAGGGGGGGAAGGAAAGGGGGGCGCCGCCCCCCTCTCCTTGTCCAATTCGGACTGGGGGAGGAGGGCGTGCGGCCCTGCCCTGGCCTCCTCTCCTCTCTTCCACCTACGCCCACTAAGGCCCATTAAGTTACAGGGGGGTTCCGGTAACCTCCCGGTACTCCGGAAAAATCCCGATTTCACCCGGAACAGTTCCGATATCCAAACATAGGCTTCCAATATATCAATCTTTATGTCTCGACCATTTCGAGACTCCTCGTCATGTCCGTGATCACATCCGGGACTCTGAACAACCTTCGGTACATCAAAACATATAAACTCATAATATAACTGTTAGTGAAATTTGAGGAGAGAATAGTCAAAACTTCTACGTCAGGAGACCTCACCAGAGCGATGAAGGGACTGAGGAGTAAAAAGAATCCTACTCTCCGATATATATAATCCTAAGAATCAAAACATTTTTGTTCTAGACTCAACAACGCCAGCGATTCGATCAAGCAGGGGGCTCCTAAGTCGGGGATGGCTCTGATTACCAACTTGTAACGCCCACGATGCGGCTATATCTCCCACGTGTCGAGGCACGACTTAGAGGCATAACCGCATAGTGGTTCTGTAGCAAGAAGGGTCATCTTCACACAATCCCATGTAATGAACAAGAATGGGATAAAGAGTTGGCTTACAATCGCCACTTCACACAATACATAAATATAATTCATACATCATCCAAAATACATACATATAGACCGACTACGGCCAAAATCCAGATGAAAATAAGATAACCCCAAATGCTAGATCCCCGATCGTCCCAACTGGGCTCCACTACTGATCATCAGGAAAAGACACATAGTAACGACCACGTTCCTCGTCGAACTCCCACTTGAGATCGACCCCATCATCTGCACTGGCATCATCGGCACCTGCAACTGTTTTGGTAGAATCTGTGAGTCACGGGGACTCAGCAATCTCACACCCGCGAGATCAAGACTATTTAAACTTATAGGAAAGGGAGGTGTAATAAGGTGGAGCTGCAGCGGCAATAAGCATATATGGTGGCTAACTTGCGCAAATGAGAGCGAGAAGAGACGCAACGGAACGGTCGTCATCTAGCAATGACCAAGAAGTGATCCTGAACTCCTACTTAGGTCATCCATAACTCAGACCGTGTTCACTTCCCGGACTCCGCCGAGAAGAGACCATCACGGCTACACACACAGTTGATGTATTTTAATTGGGTCAAGTGACAAGTTCTCTACAACCGGACATTAACAAATTCCCATCTGCCTCATAACCACGGGCACAGCTTTCGAAAGATAATACCCTGCAGGGGTGTCCCAACTTAGCCCATCATAGGCTCTCACGGTCAACGAAGGATAAACCTTCTCCAGGAAAGACCCGATCAGTCTCGGAATCCGGGTTTACAAGACATTTTGACAATGGTAAAACAAGACCAGCAAAGCCGCCCGAATGTGCCGACAAATCCCGATAGGAGCTGCACATATCTCGTTCTCAGGGCACACCGGATAAGTCAAGCTACGAGTAAAACCAGACCTCGAGTTTCCCCGAGGTGGCCCCGCAGGCTGCTCGGTTCGGACCAACACTCGAAGGAGCACTGGCCCGAGGGGGGGGGCTAAAATAAAGATGACCCTCGGGCTCGCGAAAACCCGGGGCAAAAGGCTTAGGCGGCAAATGGTAAAACCAAAGTTGGGCCTTGCTGGAGGAGTTTTATTCAAGACGAACTGTCAAGGGGGTCCCATAAATCACCCGACCGCGTAAGGAACGCAAACTCAAGGAACATAATCCCGGTATAACAGAAACTAGGGCGGCAAGAGTGGAACAAAACACCAGGCATAAGGCCTAGCCTTCCACCCTTTACCAAAATATATAGATGCATTAATTAAATAAGAGATATTGTGATATCCCAACATATCCATGTTCCAACATGGAACAATCTTCAACTTCACCTGCAACTAGCAATGCTATAAGAAGGCTGAGCAAAAGCGGTAACATAGCCAAACATCGGTTTGCTAGGAAAGGATGGTTAGAGGCTGACATGGCAATATGGGAGACATGATATAGCAAGTGATAGTTAGCGTAGCATGGCAATAGAGCGAACAACTAGCAAAGCAAAGATAGAAGTGATTTCGAGGGGTGGTCATCTTGCCTGCAAGGTTCTCAGAGTTGTTGAAAGCTTGATCCTCGTAAGCGTACTCAACAGGTTCCTCGTTCACGAACTCGTCTCCCGGCTCTACCCAAGACAAGAACACAAACAAACGGAACCACAATCAACCACGAGGAATGCACAAGCAACATGATGCAAAACATGTATGATATGATATGATGTGCGATGCATATGCGTGCTCCGGAAGGAAAATGATGAACAAGGCAGTAACTTGGCAAACCAAGCATGCCACTGGAAAGATGAGATGATTTCGGTCGAAATCGATATAAAGATCACCGGAAACGGATGCACGGTTTGCAAATGGCAAGCAAAACAAGAATGACACGAATCTGTGATTAACAGCATGATAGCACTTAAAATGCAACAAGCAACAATGCTACAGCACTCCAACTTAACAACAAAGTACATGAAAGTAATCTATAGGAGATTGTTGACAAAAGATGAACACTGAGCTACGGCTAGGTCACAACATATCAAGCTCAAACAAGCATGGCAAAAGTGCAAAAGATAACAGGTTCACAGACATTGAAAAACTGGACATGGCAGAAAACAGCATCAGGTAGCAATGTTCAGAGCACGAAACCAACATGCTGCAAGAACTTAACAAGGCAAAGCAAGGCGTGGCAGTGTTCTACTAAATGCATATGACAAAAGTCCTATACTGACCATAAGCCAAAAAGGACCAGAAGATATGATGGCAAGCATGTAAACATAGCAAGTTTCGTTATCAGGTTTCAGACCTGGCAGAAAACAGAGCATGGCAGAAACAATAATATGAGGGACAATTTGTGAGCTTGATTCACTCACTACAGAGCAATGCATGAAAAAACAAGCATACCTAGAGTAATATGGCATGTTTATGAAGCTATCCATGGCAAGAACAAGAGCATGGCATGTATGGATCAACTACAATAAGCTTGGCAAAATTGCATATCATGTTAAGAATCTGCCAGAAATATTTTATAGCAAAAGTAGAGCAAGATTGAGTCATGCTATGTTACTCCATAATTGCAAACAATGGCAGGAATCGATCAATTACAACTATAGCCACAAAACATCCTTACTGAACATCTCCAAAATATGCATGGATCTCTCTGTAGCATCAAGTTTACATGGCAAAAAAATAACGGCAGACAAAGACTTGGAGAAATCACTGTCCCTGAAATCAGAAACATTACGGAGCCTACTTCGCATGCTTGTGCTAGTTACCACAAAGATCAAAAAAATACATGGCATACACCACCGGAAAGATGTCATGGCATACGACAAAACACATGTAGAGCTCATGCCCATAAGATGCACAGATTTAAAGCTACAAAAATTACAAATCTCCAAGTTCTGCTGAGAACCAGAAGATAACAGCAACTAGCCCTCTTGCAACAGAGATTTGGGCATCAACATGACCTCTAATTAATATGGTTCAATTGAACAAAATGTATAGCATCACGAGACGAACAATTTGACATATTACACGCGCAAAAAAGAGCTACATGCAAGGAGTTATGCAACGATGAACATGGGCATATGCTGTGAAAAGAAAAGACTTGGAGGATTTTTCGGGCACGAGAAAGTCAACGCCACAGTACCAGATTGAGATCTGGCAAGCTCGTCGAGGTCGGGCTCGTCGCTCCCGTGGCGCTCGCTGGCGACGGGAGGGGAAGAAGGAGGCGGTGCGGCGGCCGGAGGTGGGGCTGGCGACGGAGGGAGGAGAGGACGAGGTGCCGCCGGCGGCGGAGGGGACCGGAGGAGGCGCGGTGGCGCGGCGGCGTGGCGCCGACGCCGGCGGCCGTCGGCGGCGAGGCGGTGGGCGCGGGACCGGCCGGCGGGGAGCCGCGGTGAGGAGGAGGAGGACGGCGGCTCGGGGCCCGTGCGGGGGCGCGGCGACGGCGCATGGGCCGGCGGGACCGCGGCGGAGGGCGGGCCAGCGGGTGACAGGCGGCGAACGTGTCCGGCTGGCGCGAGGAGCGGGTTAGGGTTTGTCTGCGTTTGTATTTCCGGAGAGATGAGTATATATAGGTAGAGGGAGCTAGGAGACTCCAAATGAGGTGCGGTTTTCGCCCACACGATCGTGATCGAACGACCTAGGACATGGAAGAGAGTTTGGTGGGTTTTCGGCTGGTTTTTAGGGGGTTTTTTCTGGACACTCAAATGGACTTTGCGGATGCCCGGTTAACCGTTGGAGTACCAAACGACCTCCAAATGGAACGAAACTTGACCGGTGGTCTCCGGGTGGTATAATAAGGCCACTTGACAAGCCTCGGTCCATTCCGAGAAAGTTTGACACCCGCTCACGAAAGAAAACAAGAGGGGTGCACCGGAGGAGATAGGAGCGCCGGATTGCAAAACGGACAACGGGGAAAATGTTCGGATGCAAGAGACGAACACGTATGCAAATGCAATGCACATGATGACATGATATGAAATGCATGACCTGAACAAAATGCAAAAACGAAAAAACAAATCACCCGACCACGAAGGGAATATCATATCACATAGCCGAAAATGGCAAGAGTCGGAGTTACAATTATGGAAAGTTATATGCGGGGTGTTACAACACTCCACCAGTACGAGAGGATCTCGACCCGAGATCTAGGACTGAAAGAACTCCGGATATTCGGAACGGAGGTGGTCCTCGCGTTCCCAGGTGGCTTCCCGGTCGGAATGGTGCGACCACTTCACTTTCAGGAATTTGATTGACTTGTTGCGAGTCTCGCGCTCAGTTTCTTCAAGAATAGCAACGGGGTGCTCATGGTAAGACAAATCTTCTTGGAGGTCAATCTCTTCGAAGTTGATAGTGCGCTCAGGCGTCTTGAAGCACTTGCGGAGCTGTGACACGTGGAACACATCGTGCACGTTCGCGAAGTTGGAAGGAAGCTCAAGTTGATAAGCAAGGTCGCCTCTTTTGCCAATGATCTTGAAAGGACCCACGTATCTAGGGGCAAGATTCCCTTTGATACCGAAGCGACGAGTGCCTTTCATTGGAGAGACGCGGAGGTAGACATGGTCTCCGATCTCGAAAGCCACATCACGGTGCTTACTATCATAGTAACTCTTCTGGCGCGATTGCGCGGCTTTGAGATTATGATGGATGACTTTACACATTTCTTCAGCTTCAGTGATTAAGTCATTGCCAAGAAGTTGGCGTTCACCAGTCTCTGACCAATTGAGAGGAGTACGGCACTTTCTGCCATACAGAATCTCGAATGGGGCCTTGCCCGAACTCGCTTGGAAGCTGTTGTTGTAGGAGAATTCGGCATATGGAAGACAATCTTCCCATTTCATGCCAAAAGAAATGACACAAGCCCTGAGCATATCTTCAAGAATTTGATTGACTCGCTCGACTTGGCCACTAGTTTGAGGATGGAAAGCTGTGCTGAAGCGAATGTTAGTGCCCATGGCCTTCTGGAAGGAGTCCCAGAACTTAGAGGTGAAGATGCTTCCACGATCTGAAGAAATCAATTGTGGAATGCCATGCAAGGAGACAATTCTGGAGGTGTATAGCTCTGCCAGTTGAGCTGCTGTGATGGATTCTTTGATTGGAAGGAAATGAGCCACTTTAGAAAGCTTGTCAATGACAACGAAGATAGCATCATTTCTGCGCTTGGACTTTGGAAAACCAGTCACGAAGTCCATTTCGATATGATCAAACTTCCACTCTGGGATAGCAAGAGGTTGGAGGAGACCAGCTGGTCGTTGGTGTTCTGCTTTCACTCTTCGACAGACATCACATTCATTTACGAATTGAGCGATTTCTCGCTTCATTCGAGTCCACCAATACGACTGCTTGAGGTAATGGTACATCTTCGTACTTCCAGGATGAATGGAAAGGAGAGAATTGTGCGCCTCGTTTATTATGACTTTCCTTATATCACCTTTAGGAACCACAATCCGGTCCTCGAAGAATAAAGTGTCTCTATCATCAATGCGATAGCACTTGTATTTGGAAAGACCCTTGTCAATACCACGTTTCACCTTCTTCACCATGGCATCAAGGAGTTGTGCCTCATGAATTTGATCTTCCAAAGTAAGAGAGACTATGAGGTTGGCAAGAAAGCCTTGAGGAACAACTTGGAGATTCAGCTTGCGGAAAGCTTCACAAAGATCCGGTTGGAATGGCTTGAGAATTAAGCTGTTGCAATAAGCCTTCTGCTTAAGGCATCTGCAATGACATTGGCCTTGCCTGGAGTATATTCAATACTCGGATTGTACTCTTGAATCATTTCGACCCATCAAGTCTGCCTGAGGTTGAGGTTGGGCTGAGTGAAGATGTACTTGAGACTCTTGTGATCGGTGAATATGCCCACTTGTCTTCCCAACAAGAGATGTCTCCACGTTATTAATGCATGGACAACTGCCGCCAACTCAAGATCGTGAGTGGGGTAGTTCTTCTCGTTGGGCTTCAACTGACGAGAGGTATAGGCCACAACTTTCTTCTCTTGCATTAACACAGCACCGAGACCTTGGAGAGAAGCATCACAGAAAACTTCAAAAGGCTTGGATTCATCAGGAGGAGTTAAGACAGGAGCTGTGACTAGTTTCTCTTTGAGAGTGTTGAAAGCAACGTCACACTAAGGAGACCAGACATACTTCACATGCTTCTGGAGGAGGTTGGAAAGAGGCTTTGCAATCTTGGAGAAATTCTCAACGAATCTTCGGCAATAGCTTGCAAGACCAAGAAAACTGCGGAGCTGCTTACCATTCTGAGGAGGTTCCCAATTCACAATTGCGGACACCTTCTCGGGGTTAACAGCGATGCCCTTGGCAGAGATGATGTGACCAAGGAAAAGAACTTCATCGAGCCAAAACTCACATTTGGAGAACTTCGCATAGAATTGATACTCTCTAAGCTTGTCGAGCACCAATCGCAAATGTTTGGCATGGTCCTTCTTATTCTTGGAGAAGACCAAGATATCATCGAGATACACCAGGACGAATTCATTGGTATAGGGGTTGAAGATGAAATTCATCGTCCGAGAGAAAACTGGAGGAGCATTGACAAGGCCGAAAGACACGACAGTATACTCATAAGAACCAAAGCTTGTTCTGAATGCTGTCTTGGGAATATCTTCTTCACGAATGTGAATCTGATGATAACCCATACGAAGGTCAAGCTTCGAGAATACTTTAGAACCTTTGAGTTGCTCAAATAGCTCATTGATGTTGGGAAGTGGATACTTGTTCTTGATTGTCTTCTTGTTCAATGGACAGTAGTCGACACAAAGTCGGTCCGTGCCATCCTTCTTCTTGACAAAAAGAACACCACAACCCCATGGAGAAGAACTCGGTCTGATCAAACCCAGACGCTCTTGTTCATCGAGCTGTTTCTTCAATTCCTTCAGCTCGTTGGGTCCAAGCTTGTATGGACGCTTGCAAACGGGTTCCGTGCCAGGCTCTAGTTCGATAACGAACTCAACTGGCCGGTGAGGAGGCATACCCGGAAGCTCTTCTGGAAAGACATCTTGATACTCACAAACGACTGGAATTTGAGAGATGGCATTCAATTCACCCTTCTCATTGAGAGAGAAAAACCGAATGGTTTCATCACGAGCGGCATAAATAATCACATCCTCAGAATAGTGTGTCAATTGAATTTCCCTGGCAGCACAATCAAGTTGAGCCTTGTGCTTAGAAAGCCAGTCCATCCCGAGAATAAGATCAATATCCGAGTCACCAAGAACAACTGGAGAAGACTGAAAATCATAGTCGCCCATCTTGATGGAAACATCCGGAACCATCATACTAGAACTCAAACGTTTACCCGGAGAAACGACATCCATGGGTTTACTGAGATGAGAACAAGTGAATTCATGCTTGGCAAAAAACGGTCTTGACATGAAACAAAGCGATGCACCAGTAAGAAAAAGAACTTTTGCAGGAATATCATTAACAGGAAGATTACCCATTATCACATCAGTAGATTCCTCCGCTTGAGCTGCATTCATCATGTTCACCTTTGCAGACTTTGGATTATGCTTGACCACTTCATTGCTGGAAGATCTGACAGGAGGAGGAGGAGGCAGACGCCTTTGGTTGAAGCACTTGTTAGCATAGTGACCTTTCTGCTGACATTTGTTGCAAGTCACCTCTGAGAGTGGATGGTGATAAGGAGCATTGGACTTTGGAGCTTGATTCTGAGACTTGTTCTGATAGGCAGAGTTGGAAGAGTTGGAAGAACCATGGCCACCTTTGTTCTTCTGCTGGTAAGGCTGACGAAACGGAGGAGGAGGAGGCAACCAGAAATTCTGTTGCTTAGCTGTCACAAGTGAGGAAGAAGAAGACTGAACTGCGTCCCTGACTCTTTTCTTAGAAGCCTCACACTTGAGCTGAGCAGCCTCTTGCTTCAGTGCCATTTTATAGAATTGATCAAACTAAGTAGGCTCAACAAGAACGAGTGCTAACTGCAGATCCTCTCTAAGGCCACCTCTGAAGTGATAGATCATGCTCTTTACATCAGGAACGTCTTGTTTAGCGAAGCGAGCAAGTTTCTGAAACTAGATGTTGTATTGATACACAGACATGTTGCGTTGCTTGAGATTGCGGAACTCCTCACGCTTGCTCTCAACAACACTTTGTGGAATGTGGTGCGCTTTGAAGTCCCGACAGAAGTCAGTCCAAGTGATCACACGACCTCCTCTAGAATCCTTGTATTGCTGAAACCAATCAGCAGCTTGGTCCTTGAGCTGAAAAGAAGCGAACTTGACAAAGTCCTCAGGCCTGACATTGCTACATTCAAAGTGCTTGTTGATGTCCACGAGCCAATCATCGGCATCCGTGGCCTGGGCACAGTAGCTGAAAGACTTGGGCTGATTTGCGAGAAACTGGTTGAGTGTAGCGAAGTGAAACTGATTGTTGCCTTGACCTTGATTGCCTTGGTTGCCTTGCCCTTGGGTACGTTCTTGCAAGAGTTGCAGAATCATCTGAACATTGGCGTTGGTGGCTGCCATGATAGCTTGCCATGCCTCCGGAGGCGGAGGTGGTGGCGGAGGGTTCGCTTGACTCCCTTCATTGCGATCCGGATTCTAACGCGTTGGTGGAGCCATCCTGAAGAGGGTGACATCCGTTAGCATCTTGATAGACAAATAGATAAGTAGAATCAACGGATAGAAATTGCAACATATAGTCTTCACAATAAACATTCGAACGAGGATGAACGAATGAATTCCGTAGTAAATCATCACACTTCCATAAGTTGAGAAGCCACTTAAAAAGATATGGAAACAACATATGACTTCGAAGCAACTCGAATATCACAATACAAAACAAAACAAGTATTGGCTTGCAGAATAAGCCGGAACAAACATATGATAGATATTTTGTCTGAAGTTTTCGTGGTGGGGCCCACACGGGCTCAATAGTACAACACCATCATGTACAAGGCTGTGCACATGACATACAAAGCATCCCCGAGTCGGCATAGCCAAGGACTCTTTAAGACACTACGAGACCACTGTAAAACCAACCGTGTACAGGCAGACCACTAGACGTCGAACCCCAATCTCATATCATGCGTCTGTCGGAAAGATATCCTAAGGCTACTTGAATTCCCACTTATAAACTCCCGAAACTTTCTGGTTATGCAATCTGGTGTTGGGGATATAGGGGACACAAAATATATCACCCAAACTAACAATCCCTAGATCCAGCTGTATCCATCCGTCAACACATAACCAAGAAACCTTCGGAAATCGTTTACCTCAACCTTCGAAAAACATCCGTTATACAAGTTATGGCAATACTCCCGAACTCTCGCCCCAGTACTGGGTGGCGTCGAGGTGATCTCACCAACAACTGCATAAAAGAGATTTCGATGTCGGCGAAACTCAGGTATTCCAGAACTGCAACGATAAAATTGTGACGACAACACCTCGGAGCTCAACTCCCCGGGACACTGCCACAACCCCTAAATGTCAGGAGGCACCAAGAACAATGTTCTCGTCACAAAACCATCGGAACGATTCCAAGATACCCGCGTGATCCTAAATTTTTTTTAGTGAAATTTGAGGAGAGAATAGTCAACTTCTACGTCAGGAGACCTCACCAGAGCGACGAAGGGACTGAGGAGTAAAAAGAATCCTACTCTCCGATATATATAATCCTAAGACTCAAAACATTTTTGTTCTAGACTCAACAACGCCAGCGATTCGATCAAGCAGGGGCTCCTAAGTCGGGGATGGCTCTGATTACCAACTTGTAACGCCCACGATGCGGCTATATCTCCCACGTGTCGAGGCACGACTTAGAGGCATAACCGCATAGTGGTTTTGTCGCAAGAAGGGTCATCTTCACACAATCCCATGTAATGAACAAGAATGGGATAAAGAGCTGGCTTACAATCGCCACTTCACACAATACATAAATATAATTCATACATCATCCAAAATACATACATATAGACCGACTACAGCCAAAATCCAGATGAAAATAAGATAACCCCAAATGCTAGATCCCCGATCGTCCCAACTGGGCTCCACTACTGATCATCAGGAAAAGACACATAGTAACGACCACGTTCCTCGTCGAACTCCCACTTGAGATCGACCCCATCATCTGCACTGGCATCGTCGGCACCTGCAACTGTTTTGGTAGAATCTGTGAGTCACGGGGACTCAGCAATCTCACACCCGCGAGATCAAGACTATTTAAGCTTATAGGAAAGGGAGGTGTAATAAGGTGGTGCTGCAGCGGCAATAAGCATATATGGTGGCTAACTTGCGCAAATGAGAGCGAGAAGAGAAGCAACGGAACGGTCGTCATCTAGCAATGACCAAGAAGTGATCCTGAACTCCTACTTACGTCATCCATAACTCAGACCGTGTTCACTTCCCGGACTCCGCCGAGAAGAGACCATCACGGCTACACACACAGTTGATGTATTTTAATTGGGTCAAGTGACAAGTTCTCTACAACCGGACATTAACAAATTCCCATCTGCCTCATAATCGCGGGCACGGCTTTCGAAAGATAATACCCTGCAGGGGTGTCCCAACTTAGCCCATCATAGGCTCTCACGTTCAACGAAGGATAAACCTTCTCCCGGAAAGACCCGATCAGTCTCGGAATCCCGGTTTACAAGACATTTCGACAATGGTAAAACAAGACCAGCAAAGCCGCCCGAATGTGCCGACAAATCCCGATAGGAGCTGCACATATCTCGTTCTCAGGGCACACCGGATAAGTCAAGCTAAGAGTAAAACCAGACCTCGAGTTTCCCCGAGGTGGCCCCGCAGGCTGCTCGGTTCGGACCAACACTCAAAGGAGCACTGGCCCGGGGGGGTTAAAATAAAGATGACCCTCGGGCTCGCGAAAACCCGGGGGAAAAGGCTTAGGCGGCAAATGGTAAAACCAAAGTTGGGCCTTGCTGGAGGAGTTTTATTCAAGGCGAACTGTCAAGGGGGTCCCATAAATCACCCGACCACGTAAGGAACGCAAACTCAAGGAACATAATCCCGGTATAACAGAAACTAGGGCGGCAAGAGTGGAACAAAACACCAGGCATAAGGACGAGCCTTCCACCCTTTACCAAAATATATAGATGCATTAATTAAATAAGAGATATTGTGATATCCCAACATATCCATGTTCCAACATGGAACAATCTTCAACTTCACCTGCAACTAGCAATGTTATAAGAAGGGCTGAGCAAAAGCGGTAACATAGCCAAACAACGGTTTGCTAGGAAAGGATGGTTAGAGGCTGACATGGCAATATGGGAGACATGATATAGCAAGTGATAGGTAGCGTAGCATGGCAATAGAGCGAACAACTAGCAAAGCAAAGATAGAAGTGATTTCGAGGGGTGGTCATCTTGCCTGCAAGGTTCTCAGAGTTGTCGAAAACTTGATCCTCGTAAGCGTACTCAACAGGTTCCTCATTCACGAACTCGTCTCCCGGCTCTACCCAAGACAAGCACACAAACAAACGGAACCACAATCAACCACGAGGAATGCACAAGCAACATGATGCAAAACATGTATGATATGCAAGATATGATGTGCGATGCATATGCGTGCTCCGGAAGGAAAATGATGAACAAGGCAGTAACTTGGAAAACCAATCGTGCCACTGGAAAGATGAGATGATTTCGGTCGAAATCGATATAAAGATCACCGGAAACGGATGCACGGTTTGCAAATGGCAAGCAAAACAAGAATGACACGAATCTGTGATTAACAACATGATAGCACTTAAAATGTAACAAGAAACAATGCTACAGCACTCCAACATAACAACAAAACATATGACTGTAATCTATAGGAGATTCTAGACAAAAGATGAAAACTGAGCTACGGCTAGATCACAACATATCAAGCTCAAACAAGCATGGCAAAAGTGCAAAAGATAACAGGTTCACAGACTTGGTGAAAAACTGGACATGGCAGAAAACAGCATCAGGTAGCAATGTTCAGAGCACGAAATCAACATGCTAGAGGAACTTAACATGGCAAAAAAAGGCGTGGCAGTGTTCTACTAAATGCATATGACAAAAGTCCCTTACTGACCATAAGCCAAAAAGGACCAGAAGATATGATGGCAAGCATGTAAACATAGCAAGTTTCGTTATCAGGTTTCAGACCTGGCAGAAAACAGAGCATGGCAGAAACAATAATATGAGGGACAATTTGTGAGCTTGATGCACTCACTACAGAGCAATGCATGAAAAAAGCATACCTAGAGTAATATGGCATGTTTATGAAGCTATCCATGGCAAGAACAAGAGCATGGCATGTATGGATCAACTACAATAAGCTTGGCAAAATTGCATATCATGTTAATAATCTGCCAGAAATATTTTATAGAAAAAGTAGAGCAAGATTGAGTCATGCTATGGTACTCCATAATTGCAAACAAGGGCAGGAATCGATCAATTACAACTATATCTACAAAAAATCCTTCCTGGACATCTCCAAAATATGCATGGATCTCTCTGTAGCATCAAGTTTACATGGCAACAAAATAACGGCAGACAGACTTAGAGAAAAGTCCCTGAAATCAGAAACATTACGGAGCCTACTTTGCATGCTTGTGCTAGTCACCAGAGAGATTACAAAAATACATGGCATACACCACTGGAAAGATGGCATGGCATACAACAAAACACATGTAGAGCTCATGCCCATAAGATGCACAGATTTAAAGATACAAAAATGACAAATCTCCAAGTTCTGCTGAGAACCAGAAGATAACAGCAACTAGCCCTCTTGCAACAGAGATTTGGGCATCAAGATGACCTCTAATGAACATAGTGCAATTGAACAAAATGTAGAGCATCATGAGGCGAACAATTTGACATATTACACGCATAAAACGGAGCTACATTGAAGGAGTTATGCAACGATGAACATGGGCATATGCTGTGAAGAGAAAAGACTTGGAGGATTTTTCGGGCACGAGAAAGTCAACGCCACAGTACCAGATCGAGATCTAGCGAGCTCGTCGAGGTCGGGCTCGTCGCTCCCGTGGCGCTCGCCGGCGACGGGAGGGGAAGAAGGAGGCGGGGCGGCGGCCGAAGGTGGGGCCGGCGACGGAGGGAGGAGAGGACGAGGTGGTGCCGGCGGCGGAGGGGACCGGAGGAGGCGCGGTGGCGCGGCGGCGTGGCGCCGGCGCCGGCGGCCATCGGCGGCGAGGTGGTGGGCGCGGGACCGGCCGGCGGGGATCCGCGGCGAGGAGGAGGAGGACGGCGGCTCGGGGCCCGTGCGGGGGCGCGGCAACGGCGTACGGGCTGGCAGGCCCGCGACGGGCCGGACGGGCCGCGGCGGAGGGCGAGCCGGCGGGTGACAGGTGGCGCGACGCGGTTGGCTGCGGCCGATGTGTCCGGCCGGCGGCGGACGTGTCCGGCGCGGCGCGAGGAGCGGGTTAGGGTTTGTCTTAGTTTGTATTTCGGGAGAGATGAGTATATATAGGTAGAGGGAGCTAGGGGACTCCAAATGAGGTGCGGTTTTCGCCCACACGATCGTGATCGAACGACCTAGGACATGGAAGAGAGTTTGGTGGGTTTTGGGCTGGTTTTCAGGGGGGGTTTTGCTGGACACTCAAATGGACTTCGCGGATGCCCGGTTAACCGTTGGAGTACCAAACGACCTCCAAATGGAACGAAACTTGACCGGTGGTCTCCGGGTGGTATAATAAGGCCACTTGACAAGCCTCGGTCCATTCAGAGAAAGTTTGACACCCGCTCACAAAAGAAAACAAGAGGGGTGCACCGGAGGAGATAGGAGCGCCGGATTGCAAAACGGACAACGGGGAAAATGTTCGGATGCAAGAGACGAACACGTATGCAAATGCAATGCACATGATGACATGATATGTAATGCATGACATGAACTAAATGCAAAAACGAAAAAACAAATCACCCGACCACGAAGGGAATATCATATCACATAGCCGAAAATGGCAAGAGTCGGAGTTACAGTTATGGAAAGTTACATGCGGGGTGTTACATTGCAAGGCTTATAGTGATGTGTATTACTGAGTGGGCCCAGAGATACCTCTCTGACAATCGGAGTGACAAATGCTAATCTCAAAATACGCCAACCCAACAAGTACCTTTGGAGACACCTGTAGAGCACCTTTATAATCACCCAGTTACGTTGTGACGTTTTGTAGCACACAAAGTGTTCCTCTGGTAAACGGGAGTTCCATAATCTCATAGTCATGGGAACATGTATAAGTCATGAAGAAAGCAATAGCAACATACTAAACGATCGAGTGCTAAGCTAACGGAATGGGTCAAGTCAATCACATCATTCTCCTAATGATGTGATCCCGTTAATCAAATGACAACTCATGTCTATGGCTAGGAAACATAACCATCTTTGATCAACGAGCTAGTCAAGTAGAGGCATACTAGTGACACTCTGTTTGTCTATGTATTCACACATGTATTATGTTTCCGGTTAATACAATTCTAGCATGAATAATAAACATTTATCATGATATAAGGAAATAAATAATAACTTAATTATTGCCTCTAGGGCATATTTCCTTCACTGGAATCATATTGGATGGCCCAGATGACGCTACTGGGCCTAATTCGGATAGGGCATAACGGGCCTTGGGTTAGCGGGCTGTAAATGGGCTATATGCAAACAGGCCGTTAACAGGCTTTCCATGGGCCGGCCCGCCACCTTTTGACCAAGTCAAACGGGCGGGCCTTTTCACAGGAATGGGCCTCTGTTGGGCCGTGCCGCGTGTCGACGTATCATAGGCGCCTTCTGTCCAATGAGTGGATGACATCTGTCCCCACGATGAGCCGACACGTGTTTCCTCCAGCCAATGATGATTTTACACGTGGAAAATCCCCATTGGTCGGGGCTGTTAACGGGTTATCGGATCCAAAACCCGACCCGATAGCTTAACGGCGTTCCGTTACGGTGGATGCCATGTGTCGGTCACCCATGACGAAAGCACTTCTGTGATGCGCGATTTATCGTCATGGAAGTGGACACTTCCGTGATGATAATTTTGGTAATGTCATGGAACATTTCTACGACAGCACAGGTATGACTATCTTGATTCTGTCATAAATCTGTCATGGATGTACATGCATGACAAAAAACGCGACCTACTATGACAAACACGTATCATCACGGAAGTGTATTTTTTTGTAGTGATTCCATTTCTTCCTGGTTGGATTTGTGTCATGAGTTTGTTGGCGCTTTCACTGAGGCCACCAAGCTCATGGCCAGGCAAGCGATTTGCACATTATCCCCTAGAAAGAAGGTGAAAACCTGCGCAAGCACATAAAGAGGTTCAGCTGGGTGCAGTACAACATCCCAGATGTTCATCCCGCCGCTGTCATCAGCGCATTCCATCAGAATGTGCACAACCGCAAGATGCGTGAAGAGTTGGCGATGAACAAGGTCAAGGATGTGGCCGAACTTTACGTTCTGGCCGATAGATGTGCTTGAGCTGAAATGGGGAGGAAGTACCCCAGTGAGGACGCCGGTGCGGAAACCGACTCCACTGGTGAAGACACCGCCACCCCGACAAAGAAGGGTCGGCACTGCAACAGGAAGCGCAAGGGCAAGACTGTGCTTGCCGTTGAGGGATCCGATGAGCTCGGCACCGCCAAAAAGGCCAAGGCTGACGACCCCGGCAAGGAGGTTGCCGGGTGTGCCGCTTGCTTGGCCCTGGCGGCCGCCGGCAAGCCAGGAGGCTCCGACAAGCAGTACTGCAAGATCCACCGCACCAAGGGCCATGACCTCCAGAACTGCCGACAGGTTGAGCTGCTTGCAGAAAAGCAGAAGGCTGAATATGAAAGGCGAGACAAGGAGAAGGGTCAGGATGGTGCTGAGGGATCCGAAAAGAAGCGTGGAGGCCAAGGGGGTCGCCGCGGCAAAGATAACCAACAAGAGAGGCGCGCTCGGGGCCGCGACAAGAAAGAGGAAGATGATGATCACGACGAGGACGACGAGTCCGGCGAGCATGAGCTCCAGAAGGCTACAGAGGACATGTGCGTCGACGGTGGCGCCTCGTTGCACACCTCACACCGCGAGCTGAAGCAGTGGGTGCGTGAGGTCACTGTGGCAGAGTCGTCGTTCGATGCCCAGAAGCCCCTGAACTGGTCCCGCACGCCCATCGTTTTTGACACCGAGGATCACCCTGATCGCACGACTGCGGTCGGGTGTTTGCCGCTATTGGTTTCGCCAACAATACGCAACCTCAAGGTGACCAAAGTGCTGGTTGACGGTGGGGCCGGTCTGAATTTGATCTCGCCCGCTGTGATCAAGAAGCTGCGGATTCCTGATGGATATCTCGAGGAGACGGGCACGTTCCAAGGGGTCAACCCGGGAAGGAGTCAGCCGAAAGGTAAAATCACGCTGCCCGTTACGTTCGGAGGCGAGCTAAACTACAGGACATAGAAGATCGGTTTTTTATGTTGTCGAGATCCCCCTGCCGTACAATGGGATCCTTGGCCGCCTAGTGTTGGCCAAGTTCATGGCGGCGTCGCACTATACCTACAACACATTGAAGATGTCGGGGCCGCTGGCCATCATCACTGTCCCCTCTGACAAGAAAGACGCGCTCATCTGCGCCGACCAACTCTACCGAGAGGCAGTTGCAGCTGCTGCCGCCAGGGAACTTGCTCCTGCCGCTGAAGCCCCGGGAAGGAAGAAGGCCGGCAAGACCTCTTGCACCCACTCCGGCAAGCGCACCTCTTTGGAGTGCTGTGCTCCCGTTGAGGACGTGCCAGAGAGCTCCACCGGCAAGAGCAAGAAGTCCAAGGCTGCACCACCGGAAACCAAGAAGGTGTCCGTCAAGGAGGACGTCACGAGCGGGGCTTTCACTATAAGCTCCACCCTCGACAGCAAATAGGCAAGCGCGCTCGTCGCCTTCTCGTGGGGGAATGTCGATGTTTTTGCATGGCAAGCATATGACATCCTCGGCGTTCCCAGGGAGGTGATTGAGCACCATCTTGCTGTCTGTCCTCACGCGCAGCCCGTCAAGCAGAAGGTCAGGAAGCAAGCTATGGAGCAACAAGAGTTCATCATTGAAGAGATCAGGAAGTTCGAGGCGGCAGGCCTGGTAAGAGGAGTACTCCGCCCCACGTGGTTGGCCAATCCGGTGGTGGTACATAAGGCAAATGGGAAGTGGAGGCTGTGTATTGACTACACAGACATGAATAAAGCCTGTCCAAAGGATCCTTTCCCTCTGGCACGCATCGACCAGATTGTAGACTCCACCGCCGGGTGTGACCTGCTGTCATTCCTCGATGCCTATTCAGGGTACCACCAGATCTTCATGATGAAGGAAGACGAATAGAAGACCGCGTTCATCACCCCATGTGGTATGTACTGTTTTGTACGAATGCCTTTTGGGTTGAAGAGCGCTGGTTCGACATTTTCCCGAGCAGTCCAGATTGGTTTTGAGCCCCAACTGCATAGAAATATGGAAGCTTATATGGATGACATAGTGGTCAAAACCAATGACAGGGCCACGCTCATGCAAGATTTAGAAGAAACATTCGCAAATCTGCGCAAGATCAACCTCAAGCTCAACCTAGAGAAGTGCATGTTCGGTGTCCCCTCCGGCAAACTCCTTGGGTTCTTTGTGTCTCAATGCGGAATCGAAGCAAATCCCGACAAGATCAAGGCGATCGAGGAGATTGAGGCGCCGAAACGGGTCAAAGACGTCCGTAGGCTCACAGGCTGTGTTGCTGCCCTGAGTAGGTTCATCTCCAAATCAGCTGAGCGCGCCCTCCCCTTTTTCAAAGTTTTGAAAAAGACGGGTCCAGTAAAATGGACTCCGGAGGCAGAGGCAGCACTGCAAGATTTGAAGAGGTACCTCTCCTCCACGCCAATACTAGTCACGCCTAAACCACAGGAGTCGTTGCTGCTGTACTTAGCAGCAACGAATCAAGTGGTCAGTGTTGCGCTTCTGGTGCAGAGGGAACTTGAGAGAGAAGCAGCAGTTGTAGCAGAGCCGTCGGATGGCGGGCCGGGGTCTTCCCCGGCAAAGCCTGACGCCGGCAAACCAGAACCCCCGGCAAGGCAGAGCCTGAGTGGATGGGCGAAGTGGGACAGAAGAAGAAGATGGTGTAGCACCCCATGTATTTTGTCAGTTCCCTCTTGCAGGGGGCTAGGTCAAGATATTCTGGAATGCAGAAGCTGCTTTTCGGCCTTCTCATGGCCTCGAGAAAGTTGCGCCACTATTTCCAAGCGCACGAGATCACCATTGTCACCCGCCTCCCTTTGCAACGGGTTTTGCACAACCCCGATGCGACAGGGAGGATTGTGGAGTGGGGGCATTGGAGCTGTCAAGCTTTGGCCTTAGGTTTGAAAGTACTTCAACGATCAAGAGCCGAGCTTTGGGAGAGTTCATAGCAGAGTCGACAGCAACGCCCGACGAGAAGGTTCAAGAGACCACCCTTCACGGCAAAGAGACGAGTAGTGAGCGGATTATGTACATTGACGGAGCTTTCTCACTCCAAGGTGCTGGTGCTGGCATGCTACTCGTCGCACCCACCGAAGAGCACCTCAAGTACGTGATCCAGATGCACTTCCCCCGAGAAAAATCAACGAACAATACGACGGAGTATGAGGGGTTGCTTGCCGGTCTCAGGATCGCGGCAGACCTCGGAATCAAGAAGCTCATAATAGGTGATTCGTAGCTCGTCATCAAGCAAGTTAACAAAGATTACCAGAGCCCGTTGATGGAGGCCTACGCGAATGAAGTGAGGAAGTTGGAAGAACATTTCGACGGCCTACAGGCAGAACATGTTCCCCGAGCGGAGAACAGCATTGCCGACGACCTGTCGAAACGCGCTACCCTCAAGTTGCCTGTGGAACCAGGTACCTTTGTACTTCAGTTAATACAACCATCCGTAGAGCCGTCGACTGGGTAGAACAAGCGAAGGAAGACAAGCCCAGGCAAGTACCTTCCCGCCGAGCTCCCAGGAGCCGCCGGCAAGGAGGTTGCCGGGTACCCCAAGCTTGCCGAGGGGCAACTACCTCCGACGGGGTCCCAGGCCCTGACCGTAGAGGCAGCTGCCCCTGCGGCCGAAGATGTGCCTTTGGTCCTTGTCGTCGAGCCCCAGGCTCCGGCATGGGCGCAGCCCACCGTCCGTTTCCTCCAAACAGGAGAGCTCCCCGAGGATCAGGAAGAAGCAGAGAGAGTAGCCCGTCAGTCCAACATGTACCAGTTTGTGGATGATACCCTGTACAGAAGGAGGCCAAACGGAGTCAGGCTGAAGTGCATTCCTCAATAGGACGGACTAGAGCTGTTGGCAGAGGTACATGGAGGTATGTGTGGCTCCCATATAGGGTCAAGGGCCCTTGCGGCAAGGCATTCCGGCAAGGTTTCTTCTAGCCCACAGCCCTCCAGGATGCAGCTGCGCTAGTAACCAAGTGTGAAGCGTGTCAGTTCCATTCGAAGAAGCTTCATCAACCAGCTCAAGCCCTTCAAACAATCCCTCTCTCCTGGCCATTTTCGGTCTGGGGGCTCGATATACTGGGCCCCTTCCCCCATGCTGTCGGGGGCTTTGAGTACTTGTACGTCGCAATCGACAAGTTCACAAAGTGGCCCGAAGTGGAGGCAGTGAGGAAGGTGACAGCACAGTCAGCCGTCAAGTTCTCCAAGGGGCTAGTTTGCCGTTTTGGTGTGCCGAACAGGGTCATCACCGACAACGGAACGCAGTTTACAAGCCGCACCTTCATGCAATAGATCCAGCACCTCAGTAGCAAGGTCTGTTTCTCTTCAGTGGCACACCCACGGAGCAACGGCCAGGCAGAGAGGGCAAATGCTGAAGTACTGCGAGGCCTGAGGACAAAGACTTTTGACAGGCTGCTCAAGTGTGGAAGGCGCTAGATTGATGAGTTGCCGACGGTTCTTTGGTCCATCAGAACGACGCCAAATCGAGCCATCGACAAGACACCCTTTGCCCTGCTATACGGGGCAGAAGCAGTTCTCCCCACAGAACTCACATACGGGTCACCTTGAGTGCACACTTATGACGAGCTTGAGCTAGAGCAGTTGCGGCAAGATGACGTGACGCTCCTTGAGGAAGATCGTCTTCGGGCGGCTGTACGATCTGCACGCTACCAGCAAGCCTTGCGCCGCTACCATAGCCGCAAGGTTCATGCCCAAAGTCTTGAGAAAGGCGACCTTGTTCTTCGGCGCATTCAGTCAGTCAAGAATTCCAACAAGTTGACGCCGAAGTGGGAAGGCCCTTATCGGGTAATACGAGGCACCAGGCCTGGCGCAGTCCGCCTGGAGACCGAAGATGGTATCCCAGTGAGCAACTCCTGGAACATCGAACATCTTCATAAGTTTTACGCATGAGGCGCAGTTGCCGGGCCTCCTGGCAAACCACCTTTTGTACAAGCCTTGCCGACGAGGCATGTAACCCTTTGTATAGAGCCAGGCGTAGACCCTGAGCATAAATAAATGAAGCGCTGGCGCCCTAAGTTTTAGCATGCATGCTAGGTTAAGTCCCTCTCTTTGATAGGGTTGATAGTGCTCAACGGCAACTAACCCCTAGCATAGAGGTCGGGTGTGTGTTTTTCCGTCCTTTCCAGTCCTTTCTTTGCTTCGCAGGCTGCACAGGCATTTCTGTGAAGCCATTTAAGGGCAGGGAGACGAATCGACATCCTCGACCCCGGCAAGCCATTGCCGGGGGCTGCAGATTCAAGTATCCAACCACGACAAGCCAAGGTTGCCGGGGGGCTGCAGATTCAGATAAGTCTTTTATCCCCTGTCATGCATTTCCATATGGAACTGGGACGTATGAAGCCTCGTTTATTCCTGGGCCATCGTGCTCCCCCTTTCCTGTGCCCAAGAACTATTCTCTGGGCCGGAACTTGGTTGTAGTTGCGGTGACAAGGAAGCAAACGAAGGACCTAATCCTACTTCGCCCCTGCCTCCGCCGAGAGCGTGAGTATGGTCGTGCCATGAAGTGAGGGGACGGCAAGGCATGTTGCCGGGCGACAATGTTTATCTTAAAAATAACAAGGATTCATTCCTTGGCATGGGCCTCGTTCATGCACAAAGAACCCGGCAAACACCCTTTTTCATTAATACGTTCCAAACAGGTATAGTTCATACGGAATGCAAACATGAGCTAGGGGATTACAAGGTTTAAATCCGGCAAATGCCCGCAGGCTTAAAAACTAAGAAAAAAGGATAAGATGCCCGTAATCCCTTTCTTGTCCCTCTCCTCAAGAAACGGATTAGGATAAGAGGGAGGGCAAAAGGGGCGCCTAGGCGAGGTACGAGCAGCAGAAGACACCAAGAGAAGGCTGGTGATGACGGCGTCGGGGAAGAGGCCGAAAGATGAGGCAGCAGGCCGGCAATACGCGACGAAGGCGTCGGTGCCATCGTACTCCGAGTTGACGGCCCGCCAGCCGCCTTCTTTGCCTTCTCCAGCCCTCCAGTGGCAGCCACCAGAAGCAGCGGCTCCGAGAAGTTCAAGGAGTTGGCGGCGCAAATGGTGCTGCTGCCGGCATCGCCCAGGGACGGTATGTCCGACACCTAGTCGGACCCGTCATCCTCCCGCCCGCTACCCTCGTCGTCGCCGTCCTCCTCGTCGTTGTCGCCCAAAGAGGAGCTCTCGTCTTCGGTCGAGCTCTCTGCACAGCACCCTAGCCTGTGTCCCGAGCGCCAGAAGACCTTGATAGAGAGCAGGTCGCTCTCCGCTAGCTTGAAGCAGAGAACATGCCCATCCATCAAGAAATGGGCACGTGCGAAGGTTTTCCAGCCCTGGCGAAGGAGCATCACATGAAGGGCGGGAAACCTTGTTTTCACCCACATGTCGCCGTGGCAACACCCATCCATGTGAAGCCTCAGCCGCGGTGGCCGGTCAATCTCCAGCACCCTCGCAAACGCCCCAGGAAGGCGAAGGCGGCTACGTGGCGGCCCACACAGCTGCAGAATAAACTCGAGCGCCATGTCCCCGACATGACCACTCGACAAAGCAGGAGGAGATGATGGAGGAGATGGCGACGGAGATGGAGACGGAGATGGAGACAATGCAGGCGTCCCCCTTCCGCAGCCACCTCTGCCTCGGCCGCCTCGCCGACCGCGGCCCCGTCCGGCGCCCCCGCCTCGAGCATGGCCTTCACCTTGGGCATCTAGCTCTTCCTTGACCGCCGCAGCTCTCTGGCGGGAGGAGGACCTGGTCGCCTCTATGGAAGAACGGCTGCGGCCATGCCCTCTCACCATGACAGTGGATGAAGAATGGGGACGGAGGGGAGACGCAGGAAGATGCCCTTCCTCCTACCCCTAAGTTCCCTTTTTATAGTTGAGCGGGAAGGCCAAAAGACTAGCTCTACACCTCTAAAAAGCCCGCTCAGGTCCGGCTCATTAAGTGGCAACGAGCAAGGCCATTGACTACCCTCCCCGCCTAATCAAAAGCACGTGAGTATCGGCCCTTGCGCGCCTGCCCATATTCCATGCGTCTGTCACCTACCTCGCGCCGTGCATGCGGCGTACGTGGCGCAAGGGGCAGGCGTAGTGGGAAACGTGGAACGATGGTTCCAAGGCAGAGAGAGTAAATGGGCAGCGGCCCTGCAGTTATAAAGGGACACACAAGCCGCCTCTTTACTATTCACCACGGGATAACGCGAGCATGCTGCGGTCATTCCACGCACGACCCCCACGTCACGCATTCAACGTGGGTCGTGGGGAAGCGCAACTGTCGGTGCACAAAAGGAGGGGGTCCTATTTTGTACCCCTTTACTTGTGTGCGGGCAGTTGGAGCCACGCCTGCGGCCACGCTTAGCGGGGCAGAGGAAGGAAGCAAAGACACAAGACAACCAGAGCAACGCCAAGCCAAAGACACGAAGAGCAGAGGGGTGAGGTGAACTCCCCCGGCAAGGCCCTTGTCGGGGCGGCCTCCACAGCCCCGGCAAGAACCTTGCCGGGGCAACTGGCCCAACACCAGCAGAGCCGCCACCCTCGAGCCCAAGAGTTCCAACTCCATCAACCACATTGGAACCGAGGCTTGGGAGGCACCTCCGTGGTGACATGCAGATCTTTGTGAAGACCAGAAGCACACAAGACTATATGATAAACCAGAAGACGACGATCCTCGGCAAGATCCTTGCTGAGGATACCCACGAGACCCCCTGCAAGACCCTTGCCGGGGACGCCCACGACACCGCGGCAAGACCCTTGCCAGGGCCCCGGCAAGGCCCTTGCCGAAGACATCCGCGGGGCCGCAGCTAGGCCCACGCCTGCCAAGACTCCGCCGCCTTTCCCACACAGCTGCTAGCCCACCAACTAGGCAGGTAACCTGTGTGGCGACGTGCAGACCCTAGGCCAACTCAACAAGAACCTCCGTGGTGTCATGCAGATCTTCGTGAAGACTCTGCCACCGCACCAACTTAGCAGCCAGCCAGCCAGCGTGGCGCTACACGCCTTGTCAGCTCAGACGCGCGTCGAAGCCAGGCGAGGTGGCGACAGCTGGGACGAGCTTCCTCGCCGTCCCCGATAAAGCATGAAGGACACGTCGGTAGCGCATTAAATGCATTTGTCCTCCGGTGCCAGGAGATAGACTCAACTACTGTACAACTTTCCACCTCCTGTGTGCCACTGTGGCAGCCCCTTTTGACTATAAAAGGAGGCCCATGGCGTACTGAGGAAGGATTCGTACTTTTTGGACCCTGCACGCTTTGTAGCTAGTCCAAGAACACCAGATAAACATAAACCAGCAGGAGTAGGGTATTACGCATCACTTGCAGCCCGAACCTGGATAACCCCCCTGCCCTGATCTCTCAATCTCGCTCTTTCCACAGCCCCGCGCCCGCCAACCATAGCAAAAGTGATTCCTCGTGATCCCGTAGGTGTCGTTTTTCCCCCGACAAGAACCTATGGCCAGCATCATACACATGCAGCTCGAGGAAGCATGAGCACCATTTGAGAGTGTTGTATGCTCATAACCCTGAGGTGAAGGAGTACTTGGATGCACATCATGGAATGGTGTGGTCAAGAAGCAAATTCAATGAAATCTGCAAAGTAGACTATGTGACCAGTAACCTCTCAGAGTGCTTCAATGCAAAGGTCAAGTCAGTGAAAGGGCTTTTGTTGTGGCAAGCATTTGATAAGATAAGGTAGATGATCATGATAAAGATGGCTCTTCGTAAAAGAATTGTAGAAACACACCATGTTGGCCATGTTATACTCCCATCTCTAATTAAGGCATTGCATCCCTAAAAAAATTTAAGGCATTGCATGCCAAGGCAAGAGGGATGAAGATGAAATACATTCGACCGTCGACATACGAGGCTGAGGTAACATATACTGACAGTAAAAATAGGAAATGGAGGTATCTAGTGAACCTAGCAACTAGGGAATGCAGTTGTAGGCAATGGCAGATCCGTGGGAAGCCATGCATAGATGCTCTACATCTCATGACTGTTATCGGGGGTGCGGATGGTGAAGTTGGTATGTATTGCTCTGAATATTTCTATGTTGCCAAATTTAGGGCTGCTTATGCTGACAATGTACCTACACTCTTGGGAAAAGACCAATGGAAAAGAGTAGATCCAGGGGTCAAACTCGGTTCTCCTGTACTTACTAGACCACCAGGAATACCAAGGAAGAACATGATAAGAGCAGGTGAAGAGGGTCGTGTAAAAAGACAACGTAAGTGCAAAAAATGTGGAACCCTAGGGCACACTGCTAGGCTTTGTACTGATACGTCTCCAACGTATCTATAATTATTATTGTTCCATGATGTTATATTATCAATCTTGGATGTTTTACAATCATTTTATAGCAATTTATATCATTTTTGGGACTAACCTATTGACATAGTGCCCAGTACCAGTTGCTATTTTTTGCTTGTTTTTTACTTCGCAGAAAATCAACACCAAAGGGAGTCCAAATGCAGTGAAACTTTTTGGAGATTTTTTTCTGGACCAGAAGACACATGATGGGCCAAAGAAGTACCAAGGGGGCTCTGAGGGGAGCACAACCCACCCGGGCGCGCCTGGGGCCCATGCGCGACCTGGTGGGTTGCCCCGACCTCGGCCGCCTCCCGCATCGCCTCTTTGCTCTGTAAATACCCCGAAAATCCAAAAACCCTAGGGGAGTCGACGAAACACAATTCCAGCCGCCGCAAGTTCCAGAAACACCAGATCCAATCAAGACACCATCACAGAGGGGTTCATCATCCTCATTGGTGCCTCTCCGATGATGCGTGAGTAGTTCATTGTAGACCTTCAGGTCCGAAGTTAGTAGCTAGATGGCTTCCTCTCTCTCTCTCTCTCTCTCTCTCTCTCTCTCTCTCTCTCTCTCTCTTTTGATTCTCAATACAATGGTCTCTTGGAGATCTATTTGATGTAACTCTTTTTGCGATGTGTTTGTTGGGATCCGATGAACTTTGAGTTTATTATCAGATCTATTTTAGCCATGAAAGTTATTTGAGTTTTGATCTCTTATATGCATGATTACTTATAGCCTCATATTTCTTCTTCGAATCTTTGGTTTAGTTAGGCCAACTAGATCGATTTTTCTTGCCATGGGATGAGGTGCTTTGTGATGGGTTCGATCTTACGGTGCTCAATCCCAGTGACAGAAGGGGACATGACACGTATGTATGGTTGCTATTAAGGATAACAAGATGGGGTCTATTCCTACATGAATATATCTTGTCTACATCATGTCGTCGTTCTTATTGCATTACTCCATTTCTCCATGAACTTAGTACACTAGATGCATCCTAGATAGCGGTCGATGTGTGGAGTAATAGTAGTAGATGCAGGCAGGAGTCGGCCTACTAATCTTGGACGTGATGCCTATATAATGATCATTGCCTGGATATCGCCATAATTATTTGAAGTTCTATCCATTGCCCAATAGTAATTTGTCTACCCACCGTATGCTACTTTTCTCGAGAGAAGCCACTAGTGAAATCTACGGCCGCTGGGTCTATTCTTTATCATATTTGCCTTCGAGATCTATTTCTATTCGCTTTTATTTTCAAATCTATTATTCCAAAAACCCAAAAATACCTTGCTGCACTTCTACTTTATTTATTTTATTTTTCCTTATTGCGAGATCTATTTATCCAATCTACTACAAAACAAATCTATCTTTTACTCGGGAGGGATTGATAACCCCTCTTACGCATCGGGTTGCAAGTATTTGTTCTTTGTGTGCAGGTACCATTTACACAGTGTTGTGTGGTTCTCCTACTGGTGCGATAACCTTGGTCTCATCACTGAGGGAAATACCTACCGTAGTTGTGCTACATCATCCCTTCCTCTTTGTGGAAATACCGACGTAGTTCAAGCCGTATCAAAAGGAATTTCTGGCGCCGTTGCCGGGGAGGATCAAGTCAAGATAGTCTCCCGATAACTCGCCAATTTCTGGCGCCGTTGCCGGGGAGATATCATCAACATATATCAGGTTCCTCATCACAAATCTCATCTCCTTGCAATTTACATTATTTGCCATTTGCCTCTCATTTTCATCTCCCCCACTTCACAAAAATTTGTAGTTTTATTCGCCCTCTTTTTCTTTCGTCGTTTTCTCACCAGATCTGTTTTTGTGTGCAATCTTGTTTGCGTTGTCACGATGAATCAAGAGAATACCAAGTTCTGTGACTTTTCCAATACCAATAATAATGATTTTATTAGCACTTCGATTGCTCCTCCCGCCACTAGTGCGGAGTCTTGTGATATTAATGCCGCTTTGTTGAATCTTGTTATGAATGATCAGTTTTCCAGTACTCCTAGTGAGGATGCCGCATCCCATCTTAACACATTCATAGACTTATGCGATATGCAAAATAATAAAGATGTGGACAACGATATTGTGAAGTTGAAATTATTCCCGTTTTCTTTGCGAGATCGTGCAAAAATTCGGTTTTCTACTTTGCCTTGCAATAGTATCGATTCTTGGGATAAGTGCAAAGATGCTTTTATTACTAAGTATTTTCCACCCGCAAAAATTATTTCCCTTGGGACTTAAATCATGAATTTTGAGAAACCTGAGCATGAACATGTTGCGGAATCTTGGGAAAGAATGAAACTGATGTTAAGAAATTGTCCTACACATGGTTTAAATCTTTGGATGATCATACAAAAAATTTATGCGGGATTGAATTTTGTTTCTAGAAATCTTGTAGATTCCACCGCGGGTGGTACTTTTATGGAAATTACTTTGGGTGAAGCTACTAAATTGCTAGACAATATTATGGCAATTTATTCACAATGGCATACCGAAAGAGCACCTACTAGTAAGAAAATTAATTTGGTTGAAGAAATTAGTATGTTGAGTGAAAAAGTTGATGCTCTTATGAAATTGGTTGCTAATAAAAGTGCTCCTATTGATCTTAATGATGTGCCTTTGTCTACTTTGATTGAGCAAAATAGTGATTCCGTAGATGTGAATTTTGTCTCGCGAAACAATTTTAATAACAATGCTTATAGAGGTTCTTTTAATCCTAGACCTTTTCCGGGAAATTCATCTAATAATTTTCATAATTCCTATGGTAATCCTTCTTAGAATAATAATAGGAACACCTTTGATCTTTAGAATAATATTAAAGAATTTATCAATGCTCAAAAGAATTATAATACTACGATAGAAGAAAAGTTGAATAAGATTGATGATATGTCTAGAAGCATTGATAGAATCTCAAGTTGAAAATTTTTGTGCCTAAGGTTGAGGAATCAATTAAAGCTTTATATGTTTCTATGGATGAAAGTAAAAAAAGAACCGCTATGCTTAGAGCTAAAAGAGAAATTTTAGAAAAGGCGTTTTCTAGTGATTGCTTTCATAAAAATGATGAAGATCTCAAAATGATTGGCGTTTCTTCTATTGATTCCTTGTTTATTAAAATTAAGATTGATGATAAAGGGATTTAACAGGAGTCAACTTTAGCTAGAAGGCATCCCGATAATCCGGAGGGTGAAAATCTTGTTGAAAAAATTGATGAAAGTGGGTTTGGAGAGGTCAAGACTTTAACTAGTGATGTGCCCACTCTTTTGGATTACAAAGACTTTAATTATGATAATTGTTCTTTGATTGATTGTATTTCTTTGTTGCAATCCATGATTAATTCACCCCATGCTTATGAACAAAACAAAGCTTTTACTAAACATATCATAGATGCCATGATGAAAGCTTTGGAAGAAAAGTTGGAATTAGAGATCTCAATTCCTAGAAAATTACATGATGAATGGGAACCCACCATTAAAGTAAAGATTAAAACTATGAGTGTTTTGCTTTATGGGATTTGGGTGCTAGTGTTTCTACAATTCTGAAATCTTTATGTGGTGTGCTTGGTCTTACCGATATTGAAGAGTGTTCTTTAAATTTGCACTTGGGGGATTCTACTATTAAAAAGCTTATGGGAAGAATTAATGATGTTCTTATTCTTGGAAATAGGAATTATGTGCCCATAGATTTTATTGTTCTTGATATTGATGGCAATCCGTCTTGTCCAATTATACTTGCTAGGCCGTTTTTACGTACCATTGGTGCCGTGATTGATATGAAAGAAGGCAATATTAAATTTCAATTTCCAATAAGAAAGGGAATGGAACACTTCCCTAGAACAATAATTAAACCACCATATGAATCAATCATGAAGGCATGTTATGGATCTAGATATAAAGATGACAATACTTAGATCTATGCATTATGCCTATCTAGGGGCATAAAACGATATAGCTTGTTGGGAGGCAAGCCAATGAATAAAATTTATTTTTGCCTTTTCTTTCTTTTCATGAGTGTTTGCACAATTATGCTACTGTTATGATTGTGTTCTTTATGTTTTAATTAGTGTTTGTGCCAAGCAAAGCCTTTGGGATCATGTTGGGTGATAGTTGCTTTGATCTTGTTGGAAAACATAAACTATGTGCGCCAGTCACAGAATTGTTTAAATTTACAGAAGCATGGTAAAATTCTAATTTTTGTTACACAAGATTGATATACAAATTTCCTACGTTGTCCTAAATTTTCAGAATTTTTGGAATTACAGAAATATTCGAAATATCTAGATTACTACAGACTATTCTGTTTTTGACAGATTCTGTTTTCTTTGCGTTGTGTGCTTGTTTTGATGAATCTATGGTTTTCTTTGATGTGTTTTTGCCATAGAAAAGTTGGAATACAGTAGATATAATGCAAGAATAAAATATGAATTGGTTTGATACAGTACTAATAGTAGTGATTTGCTTTCTTATACTAACGGATCTCACGAAGGTTTTGTTGGAGTTTTGTGTGATTGAATTTTTCAAGTTTTGGGTTATCTTACGATGGATGAAGGAATAAGGAGTAAGAAGAGCCTAAGCTTGGGGATGCCCATGGCATCGCAAGCTATTATCCAAAGAGAAGCAAGCAACTAAGCTTGGGGATGCTCCGAGTCGCATCCCCTCTTTCTTCTAACGACCATCGGTATTTTACTCGAAGCTATATTTTTATTCGTCGCATACTATGAGTTTTGCTTGGAGCGTCTTGTATGATATGAGTCTTTGCTTGTTTTGTTTTGCTTTTTGAAGTCTTGAATCCTTGCTGGACACACTTATTTGAGAGAACCAAAATTATGCCATGATTTGTTAGAATTGCTCTTTATGCTTCACTTAAATTTTTATGAGCTATGGAATTGCTCTAGTGCTTCACTTATATCTTTTTGAGCACGGTGTGCTTAGTTATTTTTGAAGAAATTCTCTCGTGATTCACTTAGATTTATTTGAGAGTTAGTAATTTTTTTAAGAAATCCTCTCTTGCTTCACTTAAACTAATTTGAGAGAAAGAAATATTATGCTCATGATCTTCACTTATATTTGTTTGAGCTTATCAATAGCAACACATGAAAATTAGTCCCAAAGTGATAGTATCCAAGAAGGATATAATAAAAACTTTCATGAAGATCATTTGACAAAATAAACTTGATTCCTTGTAATAGTTTTGAGGAATAATGATGTTATATGTGAGTCATGTTGATGAGTAATTATGCTTTAGTAAGAATATTGGTGTTAAGGTTTGTGATTCCCTATGCAAGCATGAAAGACAATAGTCATGCAATGAAATTACATCCTACTTATGGTGCATTATTCGGTGTTAATTATGCTTAATGCTCGCTTATGAGATTATTCGTTTCTTGGTTGGTTGCTTCTCAATCTGTTGCTAACCTTCATTTTGCACTAAGTATGATCACTACTTGTGCATCCAAAACCCTTTAAACCAGTTTTTCCATATGAGTCCACTATATCTACCTATATGCGGTATTCTTTTGCCGTTCTAAGCAAATTTGTATGTGCCATCTCTAATTTTCAAAATAAATTTCTCTTTTATGTGTTCGTACCGCTCGCGAGGCGGTGAGGGGTGGCTAATATTTTCCATGCTAGATGTGTTATTCTCACGATCAGTGTTTATTCATTTGTCATTGCACGGGAGTAAGGCAAAGGTATTAGGGATTGCCAGTCCCAAAATGAAAATGAATTTACTTTATGTTGTCAAATAATAAATTCCTTGGAAAGTGTTGGTATGGAGGGCACCCGTGGATACGGTTAGCCATGGAAAGTGAAAGTATGCTGGAAAAAGGAATAACCTTTATTTTCTGTTTGGGAACTGCCTATGATATATCTAGCATGGAAAGTGTTGGGAACTCTAAGTCATTTTTGTTGGTGGGAAAGGCACACCTCCCAAAATGTTTTTATCTCTATGTTTTTCGCTTTGAGCTCTTACACCTCTACAAATCCCTACATCCCTCTGCGAAGGGCCTTTCTTTTACTTTATGCAATTTTTATTTTTAAATTTTAGTCTTCATCTTCTCTTATAAAAGCACCAACTAGGAGGCACTTTGATCGTACTTGAGTATTGGGTGTAGCTAATATGCGAGTGTGTTTCATGAATGGATCAATGATTGAGCATGATGGGCTCGGGATAACTTATTTTAGCGTTGATATTTTGAAAGACATGGTTGCTTGTTGATATGCTTGAGTATTTAAGTCATCATGCCAAAACTAGACTATTGCTTTGAACCATATAAAAGTCCAAATGTCCATGCTATAAAGAAAAGAATATGAGATGACATGTTAGGCAGCATTCCACATCAAAAATTCTGTTTTTATCATTTACCTACTCGAGGACGAGCAAGAATTAAGCTTGGGGATGCTGATACGTCTCCAATGTATCTATAATTTTTGATTGTTCCATGCTGTTATATTATCATTCTTGGATGTTTTATAATCATTTTCTAGTCATTTTATATCATTTTTTGGTACTAACCTATTGACATAGTGCCAAGTGCCAGTTGCTGTTTTCTGCATGTTTTTTACATCGCAGGAAATCAATACCAATCGGAGTCCAAACGCAGCGAAACTTTTTGGAGATTTTTTTGGACCAGAAGACATCCAGTGGGCCAGAGAAGCACCTGGGGGGTGCTCCGAGGGGAGCACAACCCACCAGGTCGCGCCTGGGGGTCCAGGCGCGCCCAGGTGGGTTGTGCCCACCTCGGGTGCCCCCTGAACCACCTAAATACCCCAATATTCCAGAAACCCTAGGGGAGTCGACGAAAATCAATTCCAGCCGCCTCAGAGTCCAGAACCACCAGATCCAATCTAGACACCATCACGGAGGGGTTCACCACTTCCATTGGTGCCTCTCCGATGATGCATGAGTAGTTCTTTGTAGACCTACGGGTCCCTAGTTAGTAGCTAGATGGCTTCCTCTATCTTGTTTGATTATCAATACAATGGTCTCTTGGATATCCATATGATGTAACTCTTTTTGCGGTGTGTTTGTTGGGATCGGATGAACTTTGAGTTGATGATCAGATCTATCTTTTTATCCATGAAAGTTATTTGTGTCTTCTTTGATCTCTTATATGCATGATGGCTTATAGCCTCGTATTTCTTCTCCGATATTTGGGTTTTGTTTGGCCAACTTGATCTATTTATCTTGCAATGGGAGGATGTGCTTTGTAGTGGGTTCGATCTTACGGTGCTTGATCCCAGTGACAGAAGGGGAACCGACACGTATGTACCATTGCTACTAAGGAGAAAACGATGTGGTCTATTTCTACATAAATAGATCTTGTCTACATCATGTCATCGTTCTTATTGCATTACTCTGTTTCTCCATGAACTTAATACACTAGATGCATGCTGGATAGTGGTCGATGTGTGGAGTAATAGTAGTAGATGCAGGCAGGAGTCAGTCTACTAATCTTGGACGTGATGCCTATATAATGATCATTGCCTGGATATCGTCATGATTATTTGAAGTTTTATCAATTGCCCAACAGTAATTTGTTCACCCACCGTTTGCTATTTTTTTCGAGAGAAGGCACTAGTGAAACCTACGGCCCCCGTGTCTCTTCTTTATTATATTTGCCTTTGCGATCTATTTTCCTTTGCTTTTATTTTCAGATCTATTAAACCAAAAATACAAAAATACCTTGCTGCAATTTATTTTATTTGGCGTTCGATCTATCAATATTTACTACTCTCTCACGTATGTTTGCCGATTTCTGGTGCCGTTGCCCGAAAGGGATTGAAAACCCCTTTAACACGTCGGATTGCGAGTATTTGTTATTTGTGTGCATGTGATGTTTACGTAGTGTTGCTTGGTTGTCCTACTGGTTCGATAACCTTGGTTTCATCACTGAGGGAAATACCTACCACCGTTGTGCTGCATCATCCCTTCTTCTTTGGGGAAAACCGACGTAGCTTCAAGACGCATCAAAAGGCAATTCTTTTTGGGGTGCACAAATTCAACATTGCGAGCGGCTCTTCTTTTCTAGCTTTTTTTATGCAATATGGCCTTAGAAAATTACAAACTTTGTTCCACCACTCATATATTTTTTATAGATTTTCTTATAATTGACTTATCTCATACAAACACCTCTTTTCCCCATGTCAATTAGCCAATCAAGGAGGAGGCATGGCTGTGGGCACGAGCTATCGGCGTTCTGGGAATGGGGGTCCCCAGACTTGCCTGGCTGCGGCCCATGGCGTGGCTCTGCGAGCGGGCCCGTACGGCCCATCTTCACCAACAAGCATTCAAGACCCTCACGAGGAGCCAAGCCTCGCGAGGTGGACGACACAAGACCTCCTCAGGAGCGGCCTCACCAGGCCGGCTTGCGAGGGGCGAAGAGATCAAGGCAAGGCAAACCTCGTGAGGTTCTCGTGACGTGAGCCATGACGACCAAGGCCAGGCGGGCGCCAGCGCATAGTGTCCTTGTTTCCCCTTTGGTGCTAAGCAGGTAAGCGAAGGCGAGGAGTACTGATACGTCTCCGTTGTCTCTACTTTTCCAAACACTTTTGCCCTTGTTTTGGACTCTAACTTGCATGATTTGAATGGAACTAACCCGGACTGACGCTGTTTTCAGCAGACTTTCCATGGTGTTATTTATGTGCAGAAACAAAAGTTCTCGGAATGACCTGAAACTCCACAGAACATCTATTTGGAAAATAAGAAAAATACCTGAAGAAAAATCCATGTCAGGGGGCCCACACCCTGCCCACGAGGGTGGGGGGACGCGCCTGCCCCCTAGGGCGCGCCCCTACCTCGTGGGCCCCCTGACGCTCCACCGACCTCAACTCCAACTCCATATATTCACTTTCGGGGAGAAAAAAATCAGAGAGAAGGATTCATCGCGTTTTACGATATGGAGCCGCCGCCAAGCCCTAAAACCTCTCGGGAGGGCTGATCTGGAGTCCGTTCGGGGCTCCGGAGAGGGGGATTCGTCGCCATCGTCATCATCAACCATCCTCCATCACCAATTTCATGATTCTCACCGCCGTGCGTGAGTAATTCCATCGTAGGCTTGCTGGACGGTGATGGGTTGGATGAGATTTATCATGTAATCGAGTTAGTTTTTTTAGGGTTTGATCCCTAGTATCCACTATGTTCTGAGATTGATGTTGCTATGACTTTGCTATGCTTAATGCTTGTCACTAGGGCCCGAGTGCCATGATTTCAGATATGAACCTATTATGTTTTCATGAATATATGTGAGTTCTTGATCCTATCTTGCAAGTCTATAGTCACCTACTATGTGTTATGATCCGGCAACCCCGAAGTGACAATAATCGGGACCACTCCCGGTGATGACCGTAGTTTGAGGAGTTCATGTATTCACTATGTGCTAATGCTTTGTTCCAGTACTCTATTAAAAGGAGGCCTTAGTATCCCTGAGTTTCCATTAGGACCCCGCTACCACGGGAGGGTAGGACAAAAGATGTCATGCAAGTTCTTTTCCATAAGCACGTATGACTATATTCGGAATACATGCCTACATTACATTGATGAATTGGAGCTAGTTCTGTGTCACCCTATGTTATGATTGTTACATGATGAACCGCATCCGGCATAATTCTCCATCACCGATCCAATGCCTACGAGCTTTTCACATATTGTTCTTCGCTTATTTACTTTTCCGTTGCTACTGTTACAATCACTACAAAACACCAAAAATATTACTTTTGCGACTGTTACCTTTGTTACCGTTACCACTACTATCATACTACTTTGCTACTAAATACTTTGCTGCAGATACTAAGTTATCCAGGTGTGCTTGAATTGACAACTCAACTGCTAATACTTGAGAATATTCTTTGGCTCCCCTTGTGTCGAATCAATAAATTTGGGTTGAATACTCTACCCTCGAAAACTGTTGTGATCCCCTATACTTGTGGGTTATCAAGACTATTTTCTGGCGCCGTTGCCGGGGAGCATAGCTCTATTCTTTGAGTCACTTGGGATTTATATCTGCTGGTCACTATGAAGAACTTGAAAGACGCTAAGACAACAATTTATCCCTCAACTACGAGGGGAGGTAAGAAACTGCCATCTAGCTCTGCACTGGATTCATCTTCTGTTTTGAGTAAGCTTGCGACACCTAAACCTGCTTCTGCTATTCGTTCTGATATGTCGCATGTTATTGATGATGCCACTTATGCTATGCATGATACTTACGATGAAACTATTTCTATGCTTGATACTACTGTGCCACTTAGTGAATTTCTTGATGAACAAATTGCTAGGGTTAGAGAGAAAGAAATTATTGAAACTGATTATATTGATGAAAGTGATGATGAAGACTTGCCTGTTATATATTCTTGAGGGTTATGTTTTTGAAAAAGAAGCTGCTTTAGCTATTTTAGATTGCAAAGATAGATATGAACTCAAGAGGTTATTAGCTAAATGGAATCAGCAATCTCTTAAGGCTAGAATGAAACCTGACCCTGCTTTTGCTACTTCACCTATCTGCGTTACTGATAAGGATTATGAATTCTCTGTTGATCCTGACATAATTACTTTGGTTGAATCTGATCCTTTTCATGGCTATGAATCTGAAACTGTTGTGGCACATCTTACTAAATTAAATGATATAGCCACCCTGTTCACTAATGATGAGAGATCTCGCTATCTTTATATCATTAAAATATTTCCGTTCTCATTAAAGGGTGATGCTAAGAAATGGTTTAATTCTCTTGATCCTGGTTGTGTGCGTAGTCCCCAGGATATGATTTGCTACTAATCTGCTAAATACTTCCCAGCTCATAAGAAACAAGCTGCTTTGAGGGAAATATATAATTTTGTGCAAATTGAAGAAGAGAGTCTCCCACAAGCTTGGGGGAGGCTTCTCAAGTTACTTAATGCTTTGCCTGATCATCCTCTTAAGAAAAATGAAATACTTGATATCTTTTATAATGGACTAACCGATGCTTCCAGAGATTACCTGGATAGTTGTGCTGGTTCTGTTTTCAGGGAAAGAACACCAGATGAAGCTGAAATTCTATTGAATAATATGTTGACAAATGAAAATAATTGGACACTTCCTGAGCCAGCTCCTGAACCTATTCCTAAACTAACTCCGAAGAAGAGAGGTGTTCTATTTCTCAGTCCTGAAGATATGCAAGAGGCAAAGAAATCTATGAAAGAAAAAGGTATTAAAGCTGAAGATGTTAAGAATTTACCTCCCATTGAAGAAATACATGGTCTTAATCTACCGCCTGTTGAAGAAACTCTTGGTGATATTCCTCACTATAAGTCTGCTAGACAATGGTTAGAAGAGTTTGATAATTTTATTGTCAAACAAGAAAACTTCAATGCTTATTTTGGTAGACAATTGAAATACAATTCCGATACGCTTGAACACTTGAGTAATTACATGGCTAATGTTAAAGGTGAACTTAAACTCATTAGGAAACATGCTTCTATGGTTACCACTCAAGTTGAACAAGTACTTAAAGCTCAAAATGATTTGCTCAATGAAATGAATAGTAAGAAAAATGATTATGCTGTTAGAGTGGCGACTAGAACTGGTAAAATGACTCAGGAACCTTTGTATCCTGAAGGCCACCCCAAGAGAATTGAACAAGATTCTCAGAGAAATAATATTGATGCACCTAGTCCTTCTAAAAGGAAGAAAAAGAAAAATGATTGGACTTTGCATGCTTCTAGTGAACCTATTGCTGAACCACCTGAGAATCCAAATGATATATCTATTTCTGATGCGGAAACACAATCTGGTAATGAACATGAACCTAATGAAAATGCTAATGATGATGTTCATGATGATGCTCAACCCAGCAATGGCAATGATGTAGAAATTGAACCTGCTGTTGATCTTGATAACCCACAATCAAAGAATCAACGCTATGATAAGAGAGACTTTGTTGCTAGGAAACATGGTAAAGAAAGAGAACCTTGGGTTCAAAAACCCATGCCTTTTCCTCCCAAACCATCCAAGAAAAAGGATGATGAGGATTTTGAGCGCTTTGCTGAAATGATTAGACCTATCTTTTTGCGTATGCGTTTAACTAATATGCTCAAAATGAATCCCTATTCTAAGTATAGGAAAGATATTGTTACAAATAAAAGAAAGATACCGGAAGCTGAAATTTCCACCATGCTTGCTAATTATACTTTTAAGGGTGGAATACCAAAGAAACTAGGAGATCCAGGAGTACCTACTATACCATGCTCCATTAAACGAAACTATGTTAAAACTACTTTATGTGATCTTGGAGCCGGTGTTAGCTTTATGCCTCTCTCTTTATATCGTAGACTTGATTTGAATAAGTTGACACCTACTGAAATATCTTTGCAAATGGCTGATAAATCAACTGCTATACCTGTCGGTATTTGTGAGGATGTGCCTGTTGTGGTTGCGAATGTTACTATTTTAACGGACTTTGTTATTCTTGATATTCCCGAGGACGATAGTATGTCTATTATTCTTGGAAGACCTTTTTTGAATACTGCAGGGGCTGTTATTGATTGCAACAAAGGCAATGTCACTTTTCATGTTAATGGTAATGAGCATACAATACACTTTCCGAGGAAACAACCTCAAGTCCACAGTATCAATTCTATTGGAAAAATTCCATCGATTATTTTTGGAGGTTTTGAATTTCTCTTCCTACTGTCAAGAAGAAATATGATATTCTTATTATAGGGGATGTGCATATCCCCGTTGAGGTAACATAGTGTTTTTCGAAATTTCTCCGGTTCCATGTTATTCAGAATGAGTTTGTTAACAAGACTTGATCAACCTTGTTAGTGGATTCCTTTTGATGAGCATGAGATGGATGAAACTAGAAGCACAATCTTCTGTACCCTCTCTCTACTTTCTATTATTTAGTTGAAATAAAGTAAAAATAGTATTTTCCTGTCTGTTTTCTGACTTATTCGTGCAATATAAAAATACCCCGAAAATAAAAGTTCTCCAAATGCCCTGAAAATGGAATATGATTTTTTCTGGAATATTTGAGGATATCTGGCACCGAGAACACAGCAGGAGGGGCAAGCACATGGCCACGAGGGTGGAGGGCGCGCCCTACCCCCTGGGCGCACCCCCTGCCTCGTGGCCCCGTGGTGGCCCCCCTCCACTTATTCCTGCACCCACACACTTCTTCTTCCTCCCACAAACACCAATATCCAGCTCAAGCACGAGTTCTAGCTCATTTTGCTGCGATTTTCGATCTCCTTGCTCAAAGCACCTCTCACAAAACTGCTTGGGGGGATTGTTCCTTGGTATGTGACTCCTCCATTGGTCCAATTAGTTTTTGTTCTAGTGCTCTATTCATTGCAAATTTGTGCTGCCTAGGTGACCATGTTCTTGAGCTTGCATGTCAAATTTATATTGTTCCAAGTAGTTCTAATGCTTGATATAGGCTCTAGGCACTTGTAGGAGTAGTTGCCATCAATTTTATTGAGCTTGGTTCACTTTTGTTTGAAGTTACTGAAAATTTCAGAAATTTTTCAGAGGAAGAAATATGCTTAGGAAAATGTTCCAAGGTGGTTCTTCAAGGAAGCAAGGACCCAGACTTGCAATGCGTGATGCTGACGATGAGCCACCAAGGGACGCTCCAGTGCGGCCTTGTGAATGGCCTTCAGAAAACTTTATGGATCGAGCAGGAATCAAGGAAGAATTTAACGCATATTTGTGTAACGCTGATCTTGTGAGCTTCGAGGCAGAGAAGTGCCGCCAATACCACTATATCACTAGTTCATTTGTGAGGAGACAAAAGGAAGATATGTTATTACCAGAGAGGAGGCAGATGAGTACGAGAGGAGGGCGGAGGCAGCTCGCCGCCACGCTGCAGCTCAGGAGGCAATAACTGCCGCAGCTCAGTACGACCCTGGCTACAACTATGCATATCCGCCAGGCCATCCGTGGCAATAAACCAACTTAGGACAAAAGCCTAAGCTTGGGGGAGTACGTATTTCCCACTGACATTACATTTATGTTTACACACACTCATTGATAGATGTCGGTGCTCATACTCTCTCACTGTAATATCCATGCTAGTTTATTTTCCCTTTTCTTGCTTTCTTCTTGTGTGTTTGTTAAACCTTAAGAAAAACCAAAAAATTAGTGTAACATTTAGTTAGTTTACTTTTCTTCCTGTAGTAGTAATAATTAAAAAGAAAACCCAAAAATATTTCCCGTTCTTCTTTTGCTTGTTGGGAGCTTTCCCGTGTAAATAGTTTTATTTCTTTTCTTTCCTTTGGGGTCGATAGGAGAAGACCATAATTAAATTGTTGAAGTGGCTCTTATATGCATTATTGTTGATTTAACCAAGAGCCAATATTGCCTTGTCTTCTCCTGTTTATTGAATGCTCGTAGATTCCAGCTTAGTCCAATGCACGTGCACTCTTATTATTTTCACATCGTTCGGTCGTGCAAGTGAAAGGCAATTATGGTGATATATGATGGACTGACTGAGATGAGAAAAGCTGGTATGAACTCGACCTCTCTTGTTTTTGTAAATATGATTAGTTCATCGTTCCTGATTCAGCCCATTATGAATAAACATGTTTGCAATGACAATTAGAGATCATAGTTGCTCGTGCCATGCTTGATTAGCTATGAGTTATAATGGTTTACCTTGCGTGCCAACATGCTATTAAAATGGTTGTGATGTGGTATAGTGGGGTGGTATCCTCCTTTGAATGATTTAAGTGACTCGACTTGGCACATGTTCACGCATGTAGTTGAAACAAATCAACATAGCCTTCACGATATTTATGTTCATGGTGGATTATATCCTACTCATGCTTGCACTCAATGTTTATTAATTTTAATGCATGTTCATGACTGTTGTTCCTCTCTAGTTGGTCGCTTCCCAGTCTTTTGCTAGCCTTCACTTGTACTAAGCGGGAATACTGCCTGTGCATCCAATTCCTTAAACCCCAAAGTTATTCCATATGAGTCCACTATACCTTCCTATATGCGGTATCTACCTGCCGTTCCAAGTAAATTTGTATGTGCCAAACTCTAAACCTTCAAATAAACATTCTGTTTTGTATGCTCGAATAGCTCATGTATCAACTTGCGCTGCCCTTATCTTCCATGCTAGGCGGGTTATTCTCAAGAGGAGTGGACTCCGCTCCTCACTCATGAGAAAGTGGCTGGTCACCGGGATGCCCAGTCCCATGCTTTATGCAAACTAAATCAAAATAATTGCAAACAAAACTCCCCCTGGGACTGTTGCTAGCTGGAGGAACTCGTTGTTTCGAGCAAGCCATGGATTGATGCTTGTTGGTGGAGGGGGAGTATAAACTTTACCATTATGTTTGGGAACCGCCAATAATGTGTGTAGCATGGAAGATATCGCCATCTCTTCGTTGGTATGTTGAATATGAAAGTATGCCGCTCAAAATATTATTTATCTCTATTTCAAAACCGAGCTTTGGCACCTCTACAAATCCCTAAGAGTTACTGTGAATATGGTTAGTTCATAATCTTTGCTGAAAACTTGAATGCTGGCTTTACATATTTACAACAACAAGAGCAAACAAAGTTTGTAAAGTTTTTCTTTATCACTTTCAGTTGGTCAACTGAATTGCTTGAGGACAAGCAAAGGTTCAAGCTTGGGGGAGTTGATACGTCTCTGTCGTATCTACTTTTCCAAACACTTTTGCCCTTGTTTTGGACTCTAACTTGCATGATTTGAATGGAACTAACCCGGACTGACGCTGTTTTCAGCAGACTTTCCATGGTGTTATTTATGTGCAGAAACAAAAGTTCTCGAAATGACCTGAAACTCCACGGAACATCTATTTGGAAAATAAGAAAAATACCGGAAGAAAAATCCACGTCAGGGGGCCCACACCCTGCCCACAAGGGTGGGGGCGCGCCCCCTACCTCGTGGGCCCCATGACGCTCCACCAACCTCAACTCCAACTCCATATATTCACTTTCAGGGAGAAAAAATCAGAGAGAAGGATTCATCGCGTTTTACGATACGGAGCCGCTGCCAAGCCCTAAAACCTCTCGGGAGGGCTGATCTGGAGTCCGCTCGGGGCTCCGGAGAGGGGGATTCGTCGCCATCGTCATCATCAACCATCCTCCATCACCAATTTCATGATGCTCACCGCCGTGTGTGAGTAATTCCATCGTAGGCTTGCTAGACGGTGATGGGTTGGATGAGATTTATCATGTAATCGAGTTAGTTTGTTAGGGTTTGATCCCTAGTATCCACTATGTTCTGAGATTGATGTTGCTATGACTTTGCTATGCTTAATTCTTGTCACTAGGGCCCGAGTGCCATGATTTCAGATCTGAACCTATTATGTTTCCATGAATATATGTGAGTTCTTGATCCTATCTTGCAAGTCTATAGTCACCTACTATGTGTTATGATCCGGCAACCCCGAAGTGGCAATAATCGGGACCACTCCCGGTGATGACCGTAGTTTGAGGAGTTCATGCATTCACTATGTGCTAATGTTCTGTTCTAGTACTCTATTAAAAGGAGGCCTTAATATCCCTTAGTTTCCATTAGGACCCCGCTGCCACGGGAGGGTAGGACAAAAGATGTCATACAAGTTCTTTTCCATAAGCACGTATGACTATATTCGGAATACATGCCTACATTACATTGATGAATTGGAGCTAGTTCTGTGTCACCCTATGTTATGATTGTTACATGATGAACCGCATCCGGCATAATTCTCCATCACCAATCCAATGCCTACGAGCTTTTCACATATTGTTCTTCGCTCATTTACTTTTCCGTTGCTACTGTTACAATCACTACAAAACACCAAAAATATTACTTTTGCTACTCTTACCTTTGTTACCGTTACCACTACTATCATACTACTTTGCTACTAAATACTTTGCTACAGATACTAAGTTATCCAGGTGTGGTTGAATTGACAACTCAACTGCTAATACTTGAGAATATTCTTTGGCCCCCCTTGTGTCGAATCAATAAATTTGGGTTGAATACTCTACCCTCGAAAACTGTTGCGATCCCCTATACTTGTGGGTTATCAAGTACCAAGGCATCAAGCAAACGTTTCCATATCGGTGCAACGAGACCAAGACCAGCAGGACGGCAAGACGGAGGTCACCGTGGAGCCCAAGGCGGCGTCACCACCAGAGCCTTTGGCAGGCGAAGACGACCTTTAGTCAGGATAGCTTGTACTAGCTGTCCCCTTTCAAATTGGCCGTTGTTGCATCCCTTCCGCTCAATATTTGGGAAGAGGACCAGGGCCTCTATAAATAGGGCTAGCCACCATAGTAGGAGGCGACTCGTCTCAAACTCATTCAGTTCACCCTCAGACCCACCAAGCACAAGAACACCTCACCTCAGGAGGCTGTTCTTCCCCTTGTACTGTTCATCCTCAGCCCGAGAGGCAATCCACCACACCACACTGGAGTAGGGTATTACACCACAATGGTGGCTCGAACCAGTATAAATCTTGTGTCTCTTGTGTTGCGAGTTTGTCGAGCTAAGCCTTAAGATCGTGGTGAGGTTCAAGGGCGTGATTAGTGTAACGCCCACGATGCGGCTATATCTCCCACGTGTCGAGGCATGACTTAGAGGCATAACCGCATTGTGGTTTTGTCGCAAGAAGGGTCATCTTCACACAATCCCATGTAATGAACAAGAATGGGATAAAGAGTTGGCTTACAATCGCCACTTCACACAATACATAAATAAATCATACATCAATCAGAGTACACACATAGGTCCGACTACGGAACCAAAATAAAAGAAGACAACCCCAAATGCTAGATCCTCGATCGTCCCAACTGGGCTCCACTACTGAACATCAGGAAACGAAACATAGTAACGACCAAGGTCCTCGTCGAACTCCCACTTGAGCTCGGTTGCATCACCTGCACTGGTATCATCGGCACCTGCAACTGTTTTGTAAGTATCTGTGAGTCACGAGGACTCAGCAATCTCACACCCGCGAGATCAAGACTATTTAAGCTTATGGGTAGGAGAAGGTAGTGAGGTGGAGCTGCAGCAAGCACTAAGCATATATGGTGGCTAACATATGCAAATAAGAGCGAGAAGAGGAGCAACGGAACGGTCGTCAACTAGTAATGATCAAGAAGTGATCCTGAACTCCTACTTATCTCAAACATAACCCAAAAGCCGTGTTCTCTTCCCGGACTCCGCCGAAAAGAGACCATCATGGCTACACACGCGGTTGATGCGTTTTAATTAAGTCGAGTGTCAAGTTCTCTACAAACGGACATTAACAAATTCCCATATGCCACATAACGGCGGGCACGGCTTTCGAAAGATAATACCCTGCAGGGGTGTCCCAACTTAGCCCATTATAAACTCTCACGGTCAACGAAGGATATTCCTTCTCTCGGGAAGACCCGGTCAGTCTCGGAATCCCGGTTTACAAGACATTTCGACAATGGTAAAACAAGACCAGCAAAGCCGCCCGAATGTGCCGACAAATCCTGATAGGAGCTGCACATATCTCGTTCACAGGGCACATCGGATTGTCCAAACTTCCGGTAGGCGAGCCCAGAGTTGCCCCTGGTGGCCACCGGCGGCTGACAGGTTGGACCAACACTCAGAGGAGCACTGGCCCGGGGGTTTAAAATAAAGATGACCCTTGAGTCTGCAGAACCCAAGGGAAAAAAAGCTTAGGTGGCAAATGTTAAAACCAAGGTTGGGCCTTGCTGGAGGAGTTTTATTCAAAGCAGACTGTCAAGGGGGGTCCATAAATCACCCAACCGCGGTAAGGAACGAAAATCAAGGAACATAACACCGGTATGACGGAAACTAGGGCGGCAAGAGTGGAACAAAACACCAGGCATAAGGCCGAGCCTTCCACCCTTTACCAAGTATATAGATGCATTAATTAAATAAGAGATATTGTGATATCCTAACATATCCATGTTCCATCATGGAACAAACTTCATCTTCACCTGCAACTAGCAACGCTATAAGAGGGGCTGAGCAAAAGCGGTAACATAGCCAAACAACGGTTTGCTAGGAAAGGATGGTTAGAGGCTTGACATGGCAATATGGGAGGCATGATATAGCAAGTGGTAGGTAGCACGGCATAGCAATAGAGCGAACAACTAGCAAGCAAAGATAGAAGTGATTTCGAGGGTAGGGTCATCTTGCCTGAGATCCCGGTAGGAAGAAGAACGAGTCCATGAAGTAGACAAACGGACGTAGTCGAACGGATCCTCACAATCGCAACGTAACCGGAACTATCAAGGAGAAGCGCAACCGGAAAGAAGCAAGCAACATAGTAATCAATCATCACATAAACATGGCATGATGCATAATCAAGTATGATGCATGTCCGGTTTAATGATTCATGGCATGGCAAATGCAACAAACAACACTACAAATTAAGTGGAGCTCAATATGCAACGAGTTGCATATTAACGAAACACCACATCAAATATTTAGTTCTCTCTCGTTTATGTACCCAACAATATTAAATGTTGATTAACATGGCAAGAGGTGAAGCATAAGTAAACTAACTATTTTGGCAAGTTTAAATGAGGCCGGAACAACAAACAACAATTCCGGAAAAATCCCCATATGCATATTTTGAATTTGCTACTGTTCTGCCCTAAACCATATTTTAATGTTGTTAAACAGGAAAATAAAGTGCAACAGGTTAATCTATGCATTTTCCTACCCCATTTACATATAAAGTTTATTTAAAATGGAGCTACGGTTATTTAGTTATGAAATAAAACATTTTAGCATGACATTTATGCAAATTAATGCAAACATCAATTTAAACATTTTAAACATGGATGATAGTGGCATATTATGAAGGTACATGAAAAACTGAGCATCTTTCATATATGAATTATTTTAATCTGATGCACGGTTGTGGAGTTATTATAAGCATGATGTTTAGGGGCTTTTCAGTAAATCTGCACTCTCTGGATAATTGGACAAATTCGCAGAACGGGAAAAAAACATCCACTGGGCTGAAACTTTCTGGGCCAACAGTGTACAGGAGAGGGGCTGGAGGGGGCTGCTCACCCATGGGCATCAGCCCGGTCGGTGAAGGAGCAGGCCGCGGCAAGGGAGCTGGGCCGGCTTGAGTCAGCGCGCTGGCCCAGGCGAGAGGAGGCAGGGCACGGTCAACGGGAGACACGGGGGAGCGGGCGCCTCATCCTCTGCTCGTCAGGAAGCAGAGCAGCGGCGGCGGGGTGCTCTCTGGCGAGGGCGCAGCTTGGGAAGGCAGAGAGGAAGGTCGGCGAGAGGCGCATGCGTCAGTTCCAACAACGACGCAGATGAGGCAGGGGAGGTCGACGCGGTCGTGCGTGGCTGCTGGAGCTCCTCGAGCAGAGAAGAAGCCGGTGGCACGAACAGGAGGGGAACGGCCAGGATCCAAGGCAGAGGACGCGCGGGCTCGTCTGGTTCCTATCCCTGGCGAAGAGAGACAGAGAGAGGTGAGACAGGGAGAGAGAAAGGAAGAGAGGGCGCGAGGTAGGCCCGACGGCGTGACCTGGAGGTGCTGGTGATCGTCGGCGGTGAGACGAGGCGCCGGGGTCGGGAGGAAGATGGCGGAGATCTGGATCGGGAGGAGCTTGGCTCTCCTTGGGCGTTGCACAGCGCGGAAGGGATGCAGGGAGCAGCGGGAGGAGGAGGCGCGCACGGGAGGGGCGCCATGGGTCTTGGGTGCGTGCTCGAGCTCGAGCAGCGAGCTCCTCTTGCTCGGACGCGGGCGTTGCGAGGACGAAGGATGGCGAGGTGGCGGCTCGGGCTTTAGTGACACGGTGAGGAGCTCGGGTAGGGAACAGCGGAGCTGCTGCTGGTTGGAGGTGGATCAAGAAGGGGATCCCGAGGAAGAGGGGACTGGAGGAGTGGCGGCGGCGCGATGGGATCGATGGGACAAGGCTCCTAGAATCTAGGGTTAGGCAGTATATATAGCAAGGATTTCTGGTCAGGGGCTAATCGGACCCTCCGATTAAAATCAAACGGTCGAGATAAATAGGTTGGGGAGTCCAATGAAGAAAACAAAGATATTTGAGGGATATTTGGGTATGATCCGAATCAAACGATGATGACTGAGCGGGTCAGGTCCGGGGCAGGTTTCGGACGCGCACGCGAGGGGGTCTGAGAGAGGTTGTGTGGTTTGACAAAAGGGGATCGAAAACACGGTTGGTCTCGGAACGGACAACGGAGAGACGCGACAACTACGAACGAACTAAGAGTTTTAAGAAAACATGTGGATGCGATGCGGATGATGCAAAGATGAATGCAATAAATAAATAAATTACAGGGCGACAACAAAATACATGGAAGGCGTCTGGAGCGTCGGTCTCGGGGCGTTACAACACTCCACCACTACAAGAGGATCTCGTCCCGAGATCTAAGGACGGCACGGGAGAAAAGCGGAAGAGGAAGAGAAGAGGTAAAGCTAAGTTGCTTCTTTGACAAACGAGTGAAACCAAAGAACTTTGAGAGGTTGAACAAATTGAAAGAAAGAACACAACAAAATTGAACGAAATTGAGAGCACTCTGGTAGAAAAGAGAAACAAGGAACACCATGTGAACCTTGGAGGTTGCAAAGCTATGAATGATGAGCACAATGGACAAGAAGGAATTGAAAGCACTCTGGTTGAAACGAGACAAACAAGGAACAAGGAAGAACAAATTCGGGCAGCACTCCGGTTGAAGAGATGCAAGACTTGATAAGATAAAAGAACTTGAATGAGAGCACAACACTCTAGTTAAATGGGTAAGCATGAAAAGAATATGATCTTGGCCAAATGAGATGATGGGTGAAGAGAGCAACATCACAATGCCTCCGGAAGAAAAGAAAGAGTGGAACGAAAAGAACGTAGAAGACAACATCTTCTACCTCAAATGAATTTGATATAGCATCCTTGCAAGAAGGTTAGAACGGAATTGTTGGAAAACCAACAACGAAAAGAATAAGCTTGTAGTGGGCTTATGGAAAACTTCTCAAAATAGAGGCAAAATTCTGCCACTACGGAAACAACTAATATAATTGATAACACCAACGAGATGAAAAACTTCTTTCACCAAGAGGATAGGAGAAAACTTGGATCATTGATAAGCACCATAATAGCAACATTCCTTAGGGAAGGCTTTAGGTGAAATATGACACAAGATAACTCCAACAAAGAGATTAAAGGATTGAAAAGATCTCGTAAGCGAATTGAAATTGATGGTTTTAAAATATGTCATTCCGGACAACTTCTGAATCATGAACCATGAAGGGGGATTGTCAAGAATGATATAACACCATCTCGAAAGATAAGATAGAGAGAATTGCACTTCGGAATGCAAGATGAAGAATGCTTGAACTCCTCAAAACAAAACATGTGTTGAACACCATGTTTATCTTTGAGTATTACTTGGCAGATCTTAACTTTGCAATAAATCTTGAAGAACAATTGAAGAATGAAAGGAATCCTTGCCGAACCACCATGTAGAGCCTCCATGAAGAACTCCGGTAATAAAAGGATGATAAAAGAAAGAGAAGTTGAGAACACAAGGTGAAGCCTTGCGATGATTTAGATGGAGCTTCGCGATGAGATAAATCGGAAACCTTGGAACTCCGGAAAAGAAAGATAAACAACATATAACTGAGAAATTGATATCATTGCGAACTCCGGAAGAAGGAATTAATCACTTGGATGAAACAAGAACAAGAATTATGTTATGCGTATCCTTCACCAATATAAATTGATGACAAGCAACGGATTTGGCATACTACTTATTCTCGTAGAAAGGATTAAGATAGATATAGCGCAAACTTGGGAAGGTCTTCAACGAACCACCGGTAGGATTGAAACAACGAATAAATTTATATGATAACGAAGGAAGAGAACTCTTGAATGAACCACCGTAAGAATTTAAAATGAACGAAGAAAAGATAAAGAAACATCGGGAAGAATTAGAAAATGAACGAAGATACTTGAGAGAATTCAAATACGTGAGAACGAAGAGATCACGAGCTGATTAGAGAATACTTGAATGATGCACCGGTAAGAATATGGAGATGAACGAATAGACATCAATTTAGAATAATTGGATAACGAAGCTGAAAACTTAGAACGAAGAAATCTTCTGAAATGATGGCCTTTGGATGATCAAGAAATGAAAACAACTCTAAAATGCTCCGGATGGGTAAGAAAAGAATTGCGCGATTGGAAACAATTTGAGAGGATGGCAACAAGTTAGAACCATGAATCTTTAAGAGAACGGATATGATTTAGATGAATGATTTAGAGGAAAACTCTTCTTCGGTCTTCAAATGCAGAGAATGACGATGAGAAACAGCACCATGAATTGTTGAGGCACTCCAGAATGAAATTAGAAAGGTTGAACCAATGATGAAAAGAATTTGAAAGATCTTGGAGAAAGACATATGACTGATGATAACCCATTCTTACGTCAAACTTTGAAATGAATTTGAAAATAACTCCGGAAAAAAATTAGAAGAGTCAGGTAAGATCCTGGGAAAAGACCTGTGGGTTAGGGCCCACTCAAAAGATACACCGTTAAAAAGGTTGCTTGGAAGAGAGATTGCGCCAGTTGAATTACATGGCTTGAATGTGATAACAACCTCGAAATAGCTTGAACGGATTGATAATGGAGACACAAATCTTCTGAGATATCTTCGGCACTCCAGAACAAATGAATGGCGAGAAGTGGATGATTAAGAGGTACACCGGCATGAGAAAGCATTTGAAACAAGGAAATGAATGTGACCAACATTGAAGGCTTGAATTTAATCCACCGGAGAAGAAAAAGAATGAAGAATGATAAACTTGAAGCTCCGTTAGTATCTTCATGGGAAATCACAGGATAAGAACATTGAAAGAAAAGAATGAAGAGACTTCGCATCAATAAAAAGGATACTTGATTAAGAAATCTGAGTCCTTGAAGAAAAGGGTGGGAGGGCGGGAAAACAAAGGCAACTTGGGGCAGATGGAATAAATACCATTGAGAAAACTTATAATTGATCTTCCGGATGGGAAGAATGATGGGATCATCTCGAAGAGAAACGCACCGGTTGGAAATAGAATTAAGATGGCAATCTCGATGATCAAGAAGGATTAGTATCCCCATAGAAATATGAGAACACCACCTAGAATAAGGTAGGGAATCAACACTTGACACCAAAGCAACTCGAATACCACAAATTAAAACAAAACAAAGGATTGGCTCGCAGAATAAGCCGGAAACAAACATATGATAGATCCCATATCGTATCATGTGTGTGTTGGAAAGATATCCTACGAGATACTTGAATTCCCACTTATAAACTCCCGGAACTTTCTGGTTATGCAATCTGGTGTTGGGGATACAGGGGACGCAATATATCTCACCCAAACTAACAATACCTAGATCCAGCTGCATCCATCCTTCAACACATAACCAAGAAACCTTCGAAAATCATTTACCTCAACCTTCGAAAAGCATCCGTTATACGAGTTATGGCAATACTCCCGAACTCCCGCCCCATTACTGGGTGGCGTCGAGGTGATCTCACCAACAACTGCATAAAAGAGATTTTCGATGTCGGCGAAACTCAGGTATTCCAGAACTGCAACGATAAAATTGTGACGACAACACCTCGGAGCTCAACTCCCCGGGACACTGCCACAACCCCTAAATGTTAGGAGGCACCAAGAACAATGTTCTTGCCACAAAACCATCGGAACAATTCCAAGATACCCGCGTGATCCTAAAAAAAAATTTAGTGAAATTTGAGGAGAGAAGAGTCAAAACTTCTACGTCAGGAGGCCTCACCAGAGCGACGAAGGGATTGAGGAGTAAAAAGAATCCTACTCTCCGATATATATAATCCTAAGACTCAAAACATTTTTTTTCTAGACTCAACAACGTCAGCGATTCGATCAAGCAGGGGGCTCCTAAGTCGGGGATGGCTCTGATTACCAACTTGTAACGCCCATGATGCGGCTATATCTCCCACGTGTCGAGGCATGACTTAGAGGCATAACCGCATTTTGGTTTTGTCGCAAGAAGGGTCATCTTCACACAATCCCATGTAATGAACAAGAATGGGATAAAGAGTTGGCTTACAATCGCCACTTCACACAATACATAAATAAATCATACATCAATCAGAGTACACACATAGGTCCGACTACGGAACCAAAATAAAAGAAGACAACCCCAAATGCTAGATCCCCGATCGTCCCAACTGGGCTCCACTACTGAACATCAGGAAACGAAACATAGTAACGACCAAGGTCCTCGTCGAACTCCCACTTGAGCTCGGTTGCATCACCTGCACTGGTATCGTCGGCACCTGCAACTGTTTTGGAAGTATCTATGAGTCACGAGGACCCAGCAATCTCACACCCGCGAGATCAAGACTATTTAAGCTTATGGGTAGGAGAAGGTAGTGAGGTGGAGCTGCAGCAAGCACTAAGCATATATGGTGGCTAACATACGCAAATAAGAGCGACAAGAGGAACGGAACGGTCGTCAACTAGTAATGATCAAGAAGTGATCCTGAACTCCTACTTATGTCAAACATAACCCAAAAGCCGTGTTCTCTTCCCGGACTCTGCCGAAAAGAGACCATCACGGCTACACACGCGGTTGATGCGTTTTAATTAAGTCGAGTGTCAAGTTCTCTACAACCGTACATTAACAAATTCCCATATGCCACATAACCGCGGGCACGGCTTTCGAAAGATAATACCCTGCAGGGGTGTCCCAACTTAGCCAATTATAAGCTCTCACGGTCAACGAAGGATATTCCTTTTCCCGGGAAGACCCGATCAGTTTCGGAATCCCGGTTTACAAGACATTTAGACAATGGTAAAACAAGACCAGCAAAGCCGCCCGAGTGTGCCGACAAATCCTGATAGGATCTGCACATATCTCGTTCTCAGGGGACATCGGATTGTCCAAACTTCCTGTAGGCGAGCCCAGAGTTGCCCCTGGTGGCCACCGGCGGCTGACAGGTTGGACCAACACTCAGAGGAGCACTGGCCCGGGGGTTTAAAATAAAGATGACCCTTGAGTCTGCAGAACCCAAGGGAAAAAAAGCTTAGGTGGCAAATGTTAAAACCAAGGTTGGGCCTTGCTGGAGGAGTTTTATTCAAAGCAAACTGTCAAGGGGGTCCCATAAATCACCCAACCGCGTAAGGAACGAAAAATCAAGGAACATAACACCGGTATGACGGAAACTAGGGCGGCAAGAGTGGAACAAAACACCAGGCATAAGGCTGAGCCTTCCACCCTTTACCAAGTATATAGATGCATTAATTAAATAAGAGATATTGTGATATCCCAACATATCCATGTTCCATCATGGAACAAACTTCATCTTCACCTGCAACTAGCAACGCTATAAGAGTGGCTGAGCAAAAGCGGTAACATAGCCAAACAACGGTTTGCTAGGAAAGGATGGTTAGAGGCTTGACATGGCAATATGGGAGGCATGATATAGCAAGTGGTAGGTAGCGCGGCATAGCAATAGAGCAAAAAACTAGCAAGCAAAGATAGAATTGATTTCGAGGGTAGGGTCATCTTGCCTGAGATCCCGGTACGAAGAAGAAAGAGTCCATGAAGTACAAACGGACATAGTCAAACGGATCCTCACAATCGCAACGTAACCGGAACTATCAAGGAGAAGCGCAACCGGAAAGAAGCAAGCAAGATAGTAAACAATCATCTCATAAACATGGCATGATGCACAATCAAGTATGATGCATGTCCGGTTTAATGATTCATGGCATGGCAAATGCAACAAACAACACTACAAATTAAGTGGACCTCAATATGCAACGAGTTGCATATTAACGAAACACCACATCAAATATTTAGTTCTCTCTCGTTTATGTACCCAACAATATTAAATGTTGATTAACATGGCAAGAGGTGAAGCATAAGTAAACTAACTATTTTGGCAAGTTTAAATGAGGCCGGAACAACAAACAACAATTCCGGAAAAATCCCCATATGCATATTTTGAATTTGCTACTGTTCTGCCCTAAACCATATTTTAATGTTGTTAAACAGGAAAATAAAGTGCAACAGGTTAATCTATGCATTTTCCTACCCCATTTACATATAAAGTTTATTTAAAATGGAGCTACGGTTATTTAGTTATGAAATAAAACATTTTAGCATGACATTTATGCAAATTAATGCAAGCATCAATTTAAACATTTTAAACATGGATGATAGTGGCATATTATGAAGGTACGTGAAAAACTGAGCATCTTTCATATATGAAGTATTTTAATCCGATGCACGGTTGTGGAGTTATTATAAGCATGATATTTAGGGGCTTTTCTGTAAATCTGCACTCTCTGTATAATTGGACAAATTCGCAAAACGGGGAAAAAACATCCACTGGGCTGAAACTTTCTGGGCCAACAGTGTACAGGAGAGGGGCTGGAGGGGGCTGCTCACCCATGGGCTTCGGCCCGGTCGGTGAAGCAGCAGGCTGCGGCAAGGGAGCTGGGCCGGCTTGAGTCAGCGCGCTGGCCCAGGAGAGAGGAGGCAGGTCAACGCGAGGCACGGGGGAGCGGGCGCCTCGTCCTCTGCTCGTCAGGAAGCAGAGCAGCGGCGGCGGGGTGCTCTCTGGCGAGGGCGCAGCTTGGGAAGGCGGAGAGGAAGGTCGGCGAGAGGCGCATGCGTCAGTTCCAACGACGACGCAGATGAGGCAGGGGAGGTCGACGCGGTCGTGCGTGGCTGCTGGAGCTCCTCGAGCAGAGAAGAAGCCGGTGGCACGAACAGGAGGGGAACGGCCAGGATCCAAGGCAGAGGACGCGCGGGCTCGTCTGGCTCCTATCCCTGGCGAAGAGAGACAAAGAGAGGTGAGACAGGGAGAGAGAAAGGAAGAAAGGGCGCGAGGGAGGCCCGGTGGCGTGACCTGGAGGTGCTGGTGATCGTCGGCGATGAGACGAGGCGGCGGGGTCGCGAGGAAGATGGCGGAGCTCTGGATCGGGAGGAGCTCGGCTCTCCTCGGGCGTTGCACAGCGCGGAAGGGATGCAGGGAGCAGCGGGAGGAGGAGGCGCGCACGGGAGGGGCGCCATGGGTCTTGGGTGCGTGATCGAGCTCGAGCAGCGAGCTCCTCTTGCTCGGATGCGGGCGTTGCGAGGACGAAGGATGGCGAGGTGGCGGCTCGGTCTTCGGTGACACGGTGAGGAGCTCGGGCAGGGAACAGCGGAGCTGCTGCTGGTTGGAGGTGGATCGAGAAGGGGATCCCGAGGAAGAGGGGACTGGAGGAGTGCCGGCGGCGCGATGGGATCGATGGGACAAGGCTCCTAGAATCTAGGGTTAGGAAGTATATATAGCAAGGATTTCTGGTCAGGGGCTAATCGGACCCTCCGATTAAAATCAAACGGTCGAGATAAATAGGTTGGGGAGTCCAATGAAGAAAACAAAGATATTTGAGGGATATTTGGGGATGATCCGAATCAAACGATGATGACCGAGCGGGTCAGGTCTGCGGCAGGTTTCGGACGCGCACACGAGGGGGTCTGAGAGAGGTTATGTGGTTTGACAAAAGGGGATCGAAAACATGGTTGGTCTCGGAACGGACAACGGAGAGACGCGGCAACTACGAACGAACTAAGAGTTTTAAGAAAACATGTGGATGCGATGCAGATGATGCAAAGATGAATGCAATAAATAAATAAATCACACGGCGACAACGAAATACATGCAAGGCGTTTGGAGCGTCGGTCTCGGGCGTTACAATTTGGTAGGGGGAAATCCTTCGTGCGCACCCCAGTGTTCGAACCTTGAGGGTTTTGCCGGAACCCGAAATTCGACATTTGGCGCGCCAGGTAGGGGTGCGCCTGTGCTTTCTTCTGCTAGTTGATCCGCCAGCACTCCGCGGCTCCGATGTCCAGCGACTCAAGGACCAACGCCGACTGCTGGGCAGCCTGGCCGGCCCGGGCGGCGACGCCCGCCCAAAAAGACCACAACCCCGCGCCCCAAGCAACACGCGCACCACCAAGCACTGCGGGGCGTGGGTGGCGCGATCACCCGCCGTCCGCCCTTACTCCACGACAAGTGCGGGCAGCCGCAAGGGCCTCAAGGCACGCCGTGGCCACAGCGCCGCACACCCGGCGGGAGCAAGCAAACATGAGGGCCGCGCTCACGGTGGCTCGGGAAACTGCTGCGATGCCGGTTAATGGAGAGCGGCCAGGATGCATTGCTGGAACGCGTCGCCGAACTCTTGGACGCTGCGGCCTCGGGAGCGCCTCCCTTGTGCTCTCTGCTCACCCCTCAAGCCGCGACCGGATTGCATGGTGGGCCTCACCACGCCCGCGTGCCCATGGGCGCGCCCCCGTGCTTCATCGCCACCAGCGCAACCAACGGTGCCGGACGCACGCTCGCACCCACGCCACCCCCAGCGAGCACGGGCACGGGCGCTGCCATCTACGGCCCCGGCGGGATGCCACCCTACCATCCGCAAAGCGGCACGCTAGGCCGGGCAACATGGAGCGTGGGGCACTAAGGCGAGGTCTTTGAGGCGGCGGCCTCGGAGGCCTACGTGCCCCGCATGGTGGACCAGGAGTACATGCTCGAGGACGACCCTGGCTCGTTCCACGAGCCGGGCTGGGAGGAGGAGGCGCTAGAAGCTGGCACCTTTCAGGAGCCCTCCGGAAGCCTCACCGACCGCGTCGGCGACATCAGCTACAGGGTACCGCTAATTCCTCAGTAGCAGGCTTATGCTAACCATGGAACATAGGAGGATCAGGTTGCAGCAGCGGATGGCAGCCCCAGCTCGGCAGCCTCCCTTCTGCCAGGAGCGGCGCACTTGGGGCTGCAGGAGAGGGGCCGGGAGCAAGGCCCGTCCCTACGTCGCACGGAGCAAGCCATTGCCCGGAGGTAGGCCCTCTGTCGGGGAGGCGCCGGCGAGCCTTCCCCAGGCAGAGGACCCGTGGTCGCCGAGGGCACCGCTGGCGTCACCTTTGCCTCCTTTGGCGCCGTCCTGGTTTCCAGTCGTCCAATGGTGGTAGGGGGCGGCGCAAGGCGGGGCCCTCGTCTGGCGATATGAAGTAAGGCTCACGCCTGTGAAGGTCTCCGCTCGTGACACTCTCACATAATAATGAGTGGGGCTGTACACACACCGGAGTCTCAGGAGTGCTGCCCTCGGGCCTCGGGGGCTCCCTCCCACGTCCTAGTGGCAGCACTTAGCTCCGTGCTGGTGAGAAGACAAGAAGACTAGACTAGGCGTCGGACATGGCCATTTGTTTTGGACCTCTTTTCTGTAACCCTGCCTTCTGGATTTGGATTTAAGTTGAAGTTGAATTTTCATTGGTGTGTGCGGGGGTGCCTTTTCTCGTTCGAGCGATTTCTTGTTATCTGCTTCTTGCCTCAATTCGGAGTTCGTGCATGTTGCTTCCCCCTCGCGAGCCCCTCACGAGCGGGATTGGGCATGGCACACGCGCGCCATGCGCATGCCGCGCCAAGGCTGGTGCTTGCTTCTCATAAAGCCCTCTCGGGCGGATTGGCAGGCCCCTCAGGAACATCTCAGAAACTCATGACCTCGCGAGCTAGCCGAGACCCGTCCAGGCTAAGGTAAACCGTGACCGCAAACTCGCCCAGGATCCGTGAGTTCATAAAGACACATATTCAACTTGGCCTAAAAAGATAGAGACAGTAGTATATTTACATGAGGGGCTTCCCCTCCAAAATGCTCTCACAACCTCTAGGGCCGCGCCCGAGCTTCTGTGTGCAGGACGAACGGCAGGAAAACACGGAATCAGTCGGACATGTCGCTCGCCGCGTGCCCCGGGTCGCCCCCGGACGCAGCACTGGTGTCGCTGTCATTATCACTAGCATCACCATCACCTTCATTGGGGCCACCATCATCGTCGTCAACCACATCGCCTTCATCCACCGCGACCACCACCGTGTCATCCTTGGAAGCGAAGGCCCTGACCAGCGCATCTACATTGTCTTCCACCCACCGCGCCAGGTCGCCCCGGATGGCCTCCGGTACTGGAGCAATGGCGGCGTCAAAATCAAAGTCCGGGTGGGTGTTCTGGAGATGGCTGAAGACGTGGGAGAATGCGTGCCCCAGCAGGCCGCGGCTCCTCTCTTCAACGAGCTGGCGAGCTCTCTCCGAACGATTCTCCAGGCGCGTCACCACGTCGGCGAAGAAGCGAAGGTGGCTCGCATAGTCGTCCATGTGGGGATGAGGGGCATTCTCATCACAGATGTGGCCCAGGGCAGTGTTGGCCCTGTTCCTGAGGTCCTGGAGCATGGGGGCGTGCATGCGCTCCAGCGTCCGCCGCTGGAGCACTTCTTCCCTGTTCTGTTGCGCGACAGACTCAGCGTCAGCAACTTGCTGCTGAAGAGGAAGCAGCTCGGCACGGGCGGAGGCCAGCTCTGCCTGCGACGAGACCAGGGCGGCTGTGGCGGCCTCCTCGCGTCGCTCCACCTCTGCTAACCTAGACTTGTGGGCAGCAGTCCTACCTGCAGCCTCAGCTTCTATGAACTTAAACTTTAGGTCGTGCCTGCCCTCAAGATCCGCGCGAGCCTCGGCCACCCGGCGATCGACCTCCTCCTGGGACCTGGCCTCGCACGCGCCAACGACATCTTCCGCTTGGGCAACTTGGCGCTCCCTCGTCTCCAGCCGCTCAAACTCAAGGCTGCGCTCCACGGCTTCCAGCGCCAGCGCTTCCTTGCGCTTATGGATCTCTTCCTCTTCGACGGGCGTCCCCCTCATCGACGCCAGGGCAGGTCTGCGCACCTCCACTTGCTGCTCCAAGGAAGCGCTCCAGGCTTGGAGCTCCCACGCACGCTTCTCCGCAGCCTCGCGACGGCGGCCAACTTCCCGAGCCTCTTCCAGGGCTCGGGAGCACCTCATGCGAGGCTGCGAGAGAAGCCTCGACCTTCGCATTATCAACCTCGCGCTGGTGGCACTCGAGGTTGATAGCAACCTTCAGCTTATGCCGCTCCTCCATCAGCTGAAGACCCTCGGCCACAAGGCGCGCATCTACGTCCGCGAGCTCTTCACCAAGCCGATTCATCGCGCTCATTGCATCCCGAAAGAGCTCATGGCGGACGACACTCCGCTCGTGCGCAGATCCAGGCGCGCTGCCGACTCCGTCCTCCACCACGTGGGACGCGGATGGGGCCCGAAGCGGCACGCCCCCTTGCAGCAGGGGGCAGGGGGCTGGTGCATGCCTGGCTGCTGGCCAAGCCTCGCGAGGGGCCCCGATGAGTGGAGACCCGCCGCTTGAAGCGGTTCCCAGGATTGAAGTCAACCAGCCACCGTCCACGATTAGAGGAGGGGCCCTTGGCACACTAGCCGCACTCCAAGCAAGGCCGCAAAAAGGAGACGGCGAAGGCATGAGCTCAAGGCGCCCCGCTGGCAAGCTCGCTCCTCCAGGAGATCACGCGCCAAGGGAGGCGTGCAAGCTTGGGGCGCTCGAAGCTGGCGGGGAAGACAAAGCAAGGGGAGGATGCCCCTCGGGAGGCCTCGTAGCCTTGGCGGAAGGGACCCTGCGGAACCACCATCAGGAGGGGAAGCGGCGCACAAGGAATGGCAGAGATAAGGTACTTACTCGTCAATGGCGATATACTTCCTCCGCTTCAACGGCCCAAAGGCGCCACAACTGCAGCTTGGGGATCCCTTCCTCTTGCAGAGCTCCTCGAAGTCCACGCAGAGCCGGCCAAAGCGCTGGACGTGGCGACCATCGTGGGGCGCGACTGGAGAAGCGCCCAAGGAAACCACCTCAGGAGCGCCAAGCTTGGGGAAGCTATCGGGCTCTGCCTCGCGACGACCCGCCAAGGCCTCAGAAGCTTCGACCTCAGGAGCAGCGGACTGCGTCGCCCGTACGGTTGCCGCCCAGGTGTGGGGATCACGGGTTCCCGAGGACGACGCCCCGGGAGCCTCAGGCAGCATCAACACCTCGGCACCCATGCCATCGGCCCCCGACGGCGCTTGCCTCCCAGCATCCACTCTTGGGGAAAGGTCGGGGCTGGTAGCAAGGTGAGGAGCCACGATGATGTGGTTCTCGTGGGGCCCCACAAGGCCGACCGAATGCAGCCCCCACTCGTCGAAGGGAGGCATCCGCTCCACGAATTTCACCTTGTTCAAGCAGCGGTACAGAAGACAACTCTTCCCTGGCATGTCATCTGGCAGGGGGACACCCGTCAGGACCTCAAGCACCGTTTGCCGCACCTCAAGGGGGAGCCAGGACTCCTAAAGTATCATGTGGTCCTTGCTGTTGAGTAAGGCCCACATTGGCCGGGAATGGCGCTGAAGCGGAGCGACTCGGCGCCGGACGAACTCCTTCACCACCATAGGCGCAGTCACGCCAAGGTCTTTCAGCCTCTTCAGCCTGAGCCAGACGGGGGCAAGGCATGAGTCGGCGAGCCTTTGGTGGCACCAGCCGGAGTTGGGAATGGCGGGCGCCGACGGAGGAGAAAGCAAGGGGCTGAGTACTCCGACATCAACTGTCGGATCACGGGTTCCGGCAAAACCCTTAAGGTTCGAACACTCAGGTGCGCGCGAAGTCTCTCCCTCCTACCGATCTACGCTCTAGCTCGCTAAGATCTTGCAGATGAACTCAATGAACTTGTAACACAGAGAGACACGGGGTTTATACTGGTTCGGGCCACCGTTGTGGTGTAATACCCTACTCCAGTGTGGTGGTGGTGGATTGCCTCTTGGGCTGATGATGAACAGTACAAGGGAAGAACAGCATCCTGAGGTTGAGGTGTTCTTGTGCGTATGAACTTGTGGCGTGAGGATTTGATGCCTCTACTGTGGTGTCTAGCTCTACTTATATAGGCCCTGGTCCTCTTCCCAAATATCGATTGGGAAGGGAGCCAACAACGGCGGGCAAATTTGAAGGGGGACAGCTTGTACAAGCTATCCTGACAAAAGCGGTCTTCGACTTCGAAAAGCTCTGGGGTGACGCCGTCTTGGGCTCCACGATGACCTTCGCCTTGCCGTCCTCCTGGTCTTGGTCTCGTTGCACCAATATGGCAACCTCTGCCTGATGCCTCGGTACTCTTCGCCTGTGCTGGCCTCCTTAGCACCAAAGAGGAAATAGGGATGCTGCGCGCACTGGCGCCCGCCTGGCACCCGCCTAGTACCGTTCGTCATGGCTCACGTCATGAAAGCCTCGTGAGGTTTCCCTCGCCTTGATATCTCTGCTCCTTGTGAGCCTGCTTGGCTAGGCCACTCCAGAGGCGGTCTTGCGTCGTCTGCCCCGCGAGGCTTGGACCCTGGCGAGGGTCTTGGGTGCCTTGTCGACGAAGATGGGCCGTACGGCCTGCTGCTTGGCCACGCCGTGGGCCGCAGGCAGGCAAGTCTGGGGACCCCCGTTCCCAGAACGCCGACAGTAGCCCCCGGGCTCAAGGTGCGCTCGGGCTTGGCTTCGCAGCGAAGCCAAGCGTCAAGTTCGGAGCACCGCGGATCCCCAAAAGCCTGCGGCCTCGGTTGACGCATGGCGATTGATTGGACATGGGCATCTCCCCTTCTCCACGCTGCCTCGGCAACTGCGCGACTTGACCAGTCCCTGCGACATGCAAGGAAAATCATCATTACCTGCGATCGTGGGAGACGCCAGTTGGCCTTCTCTTGCTATAAATGGGGAGGGGGCGGAGCCCCCGTTGCCCATCTCTTCCTCGCTTTCTGTCTTCTCTGCTCCACTGCCCGCAGTTCCATCGATGGTGCCACGAAAGAAGTTCTCTGCCGCCGAGAAAGGAAAGGCCCCTCGCGAGGGCCCCGGTTCCCCGGCGCCCAAGCGCGACTGCGGCCATCCGCACAAGCACGCCGCGACCCTCGCCGTGGCCCACCATCAAGGTGGCGCCACAGTACGCGGAGGGGGTCGCCCCATCCAAGGTGGTTCAACCGATGAGGGGAGGCGCGCGATGGTGGCGCGGCCTCCCCGCCCGCGCTTCCATTCGGCTGAGGTGTCGCCGGAGTTCGTCGTCTGGTCGGAGAGCCCGGCCGGCAACTGGCTCCAACTTCCGTGCTTCTTCGCCGGCGAACTGCGGGCCTCTGGTCCAGGCGGGCTCTTGCTGCAGGCGGACCGCTGCTGCAGCAGGGCCTCTTGGGTTGCGGTCGAGACTTCCATCGCGGGCAACATAGCCCTGGCCCGCGGCTGGCAGACGTTCGCCCGCGTGCGCGGTCTGGGCAGGCGGTGCACCCTCCACTTCAGGTACGATGGTGAATCAACCCTCTATGTGAGGGTGTTCGGGGAAGATGGTCGCCGCGTCGGGTGCTGCCCCGAGACGAACGACGGTGAGGAGGTGCTCGGCCTTGGTAACGGTCGCGATGAGGACGAGGGCGAGCCTGCCCTCGGCGGCGACCGCGTCTCCTCCAGCTATGGCGGCTCGTCCTCCGGTGGCAGCTCCAGCAGCGGTGGCTACGACCAGCCGCCGCGCCCGCTTCGAAGGAGGCAGTGGGTCATCTCGTTGTCGCTCCTCCATGAAGCGCGAGGAGGGGTCTGGCTAGGCACGAGGCGTCGCCAAGGGCCTGCCTCCGCGGATTGCTGCAACGCTTCTTTGCTTAGCTTTTTCTTTCTTTCCTGCATCAGAAAACGAAACCAGTATGGGCCCAGAGGGGCGTGTATCGAACTGTGGTTCTTTGGTTAATACACTATGCGAGTCGTTCCCATGCCGTGTTGTTATTTTGCACAAAGATAACTTAACCTGGTGTGTTTGGGACGCCCTTTCCCTCACGTGGTGTCCGCGTTGCTCGGAAACTGCAAAAAATTCGTTAGGGGGTGCACCAAAGGATTTTCCGTCCACCCAAGCCTTGACTTGGCGCCTCGTATCGCGATACCCGAGGGGCACGGATTTAGGAGAGATGTGCCAGCTTCCAGGCTCGAATGAGGGTGGCTCGCGAGAAGGCAACAAGAAGAGAAATGCTCGCGAGGGCACCTGCCTAGCCCCCTCGCGAGGTATGCGAGAGAGAGAGAACATGAGAAAACTAGAGCCGAAAAAAGCGGTAAGAGGCTGGGGAACCAAATTAGCAACGAACACCAAGAGCAACTCTGATTAAGGAAAAGCAAGCCAACTACGGAAAGCAAATGAAAAGCCGCGTCCGGCACCTAATCTAGTCTTCAAGTCTTCTCACTAGCGCGGAGCTAAGTGCTGTCCACTAGGCGTGGGAGGGAGCCCCAGGGCCTGAGGCCGGCGCTCCTGAGACTCCGGGGCGTGTACAGCCCCAACTCATTATTACGTGAGAGTGTCACGGGCGGCGATTCTTCAAAGGCACCGGGCCTTCTTCACAGGCTCTGGGCCTTTCTTCTCAAGCTCTGGGCCCTGCTTCTCAGGCTCTGGGCCTTGCTTCATGGATAGAACTTCCGGAGGTGCTGGATGTTCCAGGCATTCTGGATGGGTGTCCCATCCTATGTCTCCAGGCGCGCTGCACCCGGCCTGGAGACATGAACGACCCTGAACGGGCCCTCCCACATGGGCGAAAGCTTATGCAGCCCTTCCCTGGAGAGGACCCGCCTCAGGACGAGGTCGCCCACCTCGAGCGTCATGGAGCGGATGTTGTGGCAGTGGTACCGACGCAGAGCTTGTTGGTACCTTGCCGCCCTCAATGCGGCTTCGCGTCGGCGTTCCTCCCCCAGTACGAGATCCGTCCCCCGCATGGCATCCTGCTGCGTTTCGTCGAACGCCAGGACCCGCGTGGAGCGATGCTTAACGTCATGAGGGAGGACGGCTTCGGCTCCGTAGACGAGTAAGAACGGAGTCTCTCCCGTTGGCTTGGTAGCCGTGGTACGGATGGACCACATCAAGGACTGGATTTCATCGTGCCAGCCCCTGCCGCGGGCCTCCAGCTTCTTCTTGAAGGTCCTGGTCTTGAGACCCCTCAGGACCTCAGCGTTGGCGCGTTCGGCCTGACCATTGCTCCTGGGGTGGGCCACCGAAGCATAGCAGATCTGCGTTCCACAGTTAGCACAGTAGGTTTTGAAGAGGTTACTAGTAAACTGCGAGTCGCTATCTGTGATGATGCGGTTGGGGACCCGAAGCGGCTCACGAAGCCCTTGATGAACTTGACAGCAGAGCCGGCTGGGATGGTACGGATGGCTTCCACTTCCGCTCACTTGGTGAACTTGTCGATGGCGACGTAGAGATAGCGGTAGCCCCCTAGCGCTCGTGGGAACGGGCCTAAGATGTCCAGCCCCCAGACCACGAACGGCCACGTGAGCGGAATGGTTTGGAGGCCCTGTGTAGGCTGATGGATCTGCTTGGCGTGGAATTGGCAAGCTTCACAAGACTTCACCAGCTCGGCCACGTCGTTGAGTGTTGTAGGCCAATAGAACCCACTGTGGAACACCTTGCCAACAAGGGTCCGTGACGATGAGTGGTATCCGTAGTCACCACCGTGTATGTCAATCAACAACTCCCTTCCTTGATCGCTGGAGATGCAGCGCAGCGTGACATCGTTCGGTCGCTTCCTGTACAACTCGACGTCTTGAATGCAGTATGCCGTGGCCTGTCGGCCCACGCACTCCACGTCTTCTTCCTTCTCCGACAGCGTCTCGTGCATCAGGTACTCCTTGAATTCCTTGGTCTAGCACTCCTCCTGGGGCTCGAGCGCCAAGAGCAGTCGAGCTCTATGGTTGGGCCGCAGGCTGGGGCTCCCATGGCCGGGGGCTGTGGGAGCTCCTCCCGAGGCTGAGTTGTGCTTGAAAGAGGTGGCGTAGCTGATGGCTTGAAGAGCCGCTCTTCGAAGACGCCGGGCTCTTGCGGTTGCCGCTTGGATGCTCTCTTGGCGATGTCGTCGTCTTCCTTGTTGGTGCCCCGGGGCACGTGCTGCAGCTCCAGGCCCGAGAACTGCTTTTCCATCTTGCGCACCTCCGCAAGGTAGGCCTCCATGTGCTCGTCCTTCAGCTCGTACACTTTGTTGGAGAAGTTGACGAGGAGCTGCGAGTCGCCCTTGATGGTAAGGCACCTCACCCCCAGAGCCGCCGCGGCCTTCAGGCCAGCTATGAGGCCTTCATATTCTGCGATATTGTTGGAGACCTTCTCGCCGTGCTAGAAGCAGAGTTGCACGGCGTAGTAAAGCTTGTCCTGAGTGGGCGAGATGAGCACTGCTCCAGCCCCCGTGCCCTGGTGCGCGAAGGCGCCATGGAAATACATGACCCAGCCGTCTGGTGCCTCACTTCCTGGAGAGGTGGACCGGTCTTCTCCTTCCTGAAGAGCCGGGGCATCGGTCCATTCCGCCACAAAATCGGCGAGCGCGGCTCCCTTGATGACCCTGGTAGTGCTGAACTCCAGCTGGAATGCTTGCAGCTCGATGTTCCATTCAGCGACCCTTCCGGCCGAGTTCGGGCTCCTGAGTACCCTCTCCAATGGGTAAGATGAGATGACCTTGATGGGGTGGCCCTGGAAGTAGTGTCGCAGCTTGCGCGAGGCCACCAAGAGTGCAAGCAGGAGCTTTTGCGGCATGGGGTAGCGTGCCCTCGCGTCCCGCAGTATGGTGCTGACGAAGTACACCAGGTGCTCGACGAGGGCTGGCACACTGTTGAGGCTCGGGTCCTGCGGAGATTGTGGCATATCCTGAGGTGGAGGGTTTCCTGAGACCTCACCCTCCTCAGGAGCTTCTGCGATGTTGCCCTACTGAGCTTGGTCTTCCTCCGCTGATGGCTCTGCCACGCCTTCTCCTGACCCTGCGCTGCATCAGCTCTGGCTTGGCGCGGCGCACCCTTGTCTTGGCACTCCTCCCGAACCGCCACTAGCGCCGCGCTGGCGGAGTATGGGGTGGCGGCAAGGTAAAGTACCAGAGGCTCGAGAGGCTGTGGTGCCACCATCACCGGGGGGCTGGTGAGGTATTTCTTGAGGTCTTGGAAGGCCCGATCGGCCTCCGGGGTCCACTTGAAGGGGCCCTTCTTCATGAGCTTAAAGAAGGGCAAGGCGCGCTCGCCTAGCCCGGAGATGAAACGCCCTAACGCGGTCACCCGCCCTGCTAGCTTTTGCATCTCCTTGAGGGTCTGTGGTGGCTCATGTCTTCGATGGCCTTGATCTTCTCCGGGTTCGCCTCGATCCCTCTGTGGGATACGAGGAACCCTAGTAGCTTGCCGAGGGAACGCCAAACACGCATTTCTCCGGGTTAAGCTCTCAAAGGTCTCCTCCCAGTCTTGAATCAACGTCCTCGCCTCGCGAGATTTGACCACTATGTCATCAACGTAGGCCTCTGTGTTCCTTCCCACCTTTCTTCCCACCTTTCTTCGGCACCACGACAGGGTTCGCCAGCCATTCGGGGTATCGAACCTCTCGGATGGTACCTGCTGCCTCCAGCTTGCGCGTCTCTTGGATGATGAAGGTCTGCTTCTTAGTGGACTGCCGTCTTGCCTGCTGCTTCACGGGGCGCATGTTGGGGCACACCCTTAGATGATGCTGGATCACCTCTCTCGGGACCCCTACCAGCTGATTGGGCTCCCACGCGAATATCTCCTTGTTTGCGCGCAAAAACCTCACCAAAGCTTCTTCTTGTCCCGGGTCAAGGCTGGTTCCTATGGTAAAGGTGGCTCCTAAAAATCTCTGTGAAGTTTCAACTCATTTGGAATTGTGGAGAATAGGTGGCCTGACGTAGCTTTTTCAGGTCCAGAATTCCACCTGCTGGTATTCCCCTTCTTTGTGTGAACCTTGCATATAATGGGAGAAAAGGCATTAGAATTACTCCATAAAGCATTATTATGCATAAGAACATTATAAATAACAGTAGGAAAACATGATGCAAAATGGACGAATCAGTCTCCAGCATGACATCATCAGGGTACGGCCGCTCGGGCACGGTGGATGGCATGCGTAAGGTAGGCCCGTAGTACTACACCTTTGATTAGATCTTTCTTTGGCTAATTTGGTGCAGAAGAGAAGAGGGGCAACACAGATGGAAGAGTGTGTAGAGAAGAGGTTGACGGGGGGAGGTGGTGTTAAATAGTCGTGTTGCTACACTGAAACGAGGAGGGTCGATCTGTGTATGCATGCCCTTGGCTTTATTTCATGGTTCACACTGAAACGAGGCAACACATTGTAGGTATGACCTTGATTTAGGGGTTCACACTGAAAATGAGGTGGCGCATCGAAACGAGGCACTTTGACCGTATGTGCGTGCGTGGCCAGCCTCTATAAATTCCCAAAAATCAGAAGACATACCAGGAAGTCCACGAAATACTTTTTCTGCCGCTGCAAGCCTCTGTACTAGAGAGATCCCATCTATGACCCTTTCTGGCACTCTGCCGGAGGGGGAAACAATCAGGGAGGGGTTCCTCATCATCCTTGCTACCCCTCCGATGATGCATGAGTAGTTTACCATAGACCTACAGGTGCATAGTTAGTAGCAAGATGGCTTCTTCTTTCTCGATGTTCTTCAATACAATGTTCTCCTTGATGTTCTTGGAGTTCTATCCGATGTAATTCTTTTTTGCGGTGTGCTTGTTGGGATTCAATGAATTGTGAGTTTATGATCAGATCTATCCATGAATATTATTTGAGTTTTCTATGAACTCTTTTATGCAAGATTAATATAGCCTTGTATTTCTTCTCCAATTTATTGGTTTGGTTTGGCCAGCTAGATTTATTTATCTTGCCATGGGAAGAGGTGCTTTGTAATGGGTTCGACCTTGCAGTGCTCAATCCCAATGATAGAAAGGGATATGCCACGTATGTATCATTTCTATTAAGGGTAATAAGATGGGGTTTATTCATACGTGAGTTTATCTTGTCTACATCATGTCATCTTTCTTAAAGCATTACTTCGTTTTTCCATGAACTTAATACAGTAGATGCATGCTAGATAGCGGTCGATGTGTGGAGTAATAGTAGTAGATGCAGAATCATTTCGGTCTACTAATCTTGGACATGATGCCTATGTATGATCATTTCCTTGGATATTGTCATAATTGTTTGCTTTTCTATCAATTTTCCAACAGTAATTTGTTTACCCACTGTATGCTATTTTCTCAAGCGAAGCCTCTAGTGAAAACTATGGCCCCGGGTCTATCTTTTATCATATATTAAAACTAAAAATACCTTGGTGCAATTTTCTTTTATTTATTTTCTTTTGTATTTTTTTCAGATCTATCTATCAAAACCTATACAATTTAATCTTGCTCATAACCGTTGAGGGATTGACGACCCCTCTACGCGTTGGGTTGCATGTATTTGTTGTTTGCGTGTAGGTGTTGTTTACATAGTGTTGCTTGATTCTCCTACTGGATTGATAACCTTGGTTTCATACCTGAGGGAAATACTTATCTCTACTGTACTACATCATCCTCTCCTCTTCAAGGAAATCCCAACGCAACTCACAAGTAGCAATCCTTTTCAGGAGGATCACCTAGGGGTTGATCCAGCACATACTCCTTAGCACTCCTGAGAACAAATCTCAGGTTCTCGATCCAGTCCGCCTAGTTTCCACCATTTTCAACCAACTTTTCTTTTGCTAACTTAAGGGCTAAGTTGAACATATTTTGAGCCATTGATCTACAACGATAAACACAAATTCACTTAGATTGTTTCATAATTAATTTGTACTAGTGTTTAAACAAATTTTAATATAAAGTTCACTCCTAATACGTCTCCAACGTATCTATAATTTTTGATTGCTCCATGCTATTATAGTATCAATCTTGGACAATTTACATACCTTTACAAGCAACTTTGTATCATTTTTTGGGACTAACCTAGTAACTTAGTGCCTAGTGCGAGTTGCTGTTTTTTGCTTGTTTTTCTCTCTGCAGATTATCAGTACCAAACGAAGTCCAAAACCCACGAAACTTTTTGTAGATTTTTTTTCTAGCAATAAGAGACCCTGGAAGCTTCCGGAAGGAACTAGAATACGAAGGAGTGGCCCACTAGGCACCAGGGCGCACCAGGGGCCTAGGGCGCTCCCTGGTACATAGTGGGGCCCACAAGCCTCCATTTGACCTAACTCCACCTCCATAAATACTCAAAAATTAGGAAGCCTACCAGGGAGTCCACGAAATACTTTTTCCGCTGCCGCAAGCCTATCTTCTCGAGAGATCCCATCTGGAGGCTCTTTCTGGCACTCTTCTGGAGGGGGAAACGATCACGAAGGGGTTATTCATCATCCTTGCTGCCCCTCCGATGATGCTTGAGTAGTTTACCACGGACCTATGGGTCCATACTTAGTAGCTAGATGGCTTCTTCTCTCTTTTTGATTCTCAATACAATGTTCTCCTTGGTGTTCTTGGATATCTATTTGATGTAATGACTTCTGTGGTGTGTTTGTTGGGATCTGATGAATTGCGAGTTTATGATCAGATCTATCCATGAATATTATTTGGGTTTATGCATGATTAATATAGCTTCATATTTCTTCTCTGATTTATTGGTTTGGTTTGGTTTGGCAAACCAGATTGATTTATCTTGCCTTGGGAAGAGGTGCTTTGTAATGGGTTCGATCTTGCGGTGCTCAATCCCAGTGACAGAAAGGCACATGACACGTATGTATCGTTGCTATTAAGGGTAACAAGATGGGGTTTATTCATACGTGAGTTTATCTTGTTTACATGATGTCATCTCGCTTAAGGCATTACTCCATTTTCCCATGAACTTAATACACTAGATGCATGCTGGATAGCGGTTGATGTGTGGAGTAATAGTAGTAGATGCAGAATCATTTCGGTCTACTAATCTTGGACGTGATGCCTATGTATGATCATTGCCTTGGATATCTTCATAATTATTTGCTTTTCTATCAATTGCCCAACAGTAATTCGTTTACCCACCGCATGCTATCTTATTGAGAGAAGCCTCTAGTGAAAACTATGGCCCCCGGGTCTATCTTTTATCATATATTAAAACTAAAAATACCTTCTGCAATTTCCTTTTATTTCTTTTATTTTGTATTTTTTCAGATCTATCTATCAAAAACTATAAAATTTAATCTTGCTCGTAACCGTTGAGGGATTGACAACCCCTCTACGTGTTGTGTTGCAAGTATTTGTTGTTTGTGTGGAGGTGTTGTTTACATAGTGTTGCTTGGTTCTCCTACTAGATTGATAACCTTGGTTTCATAACTGAGGGAAATACTTATCTCCAATGTACTGCATCATCCTCTCCTCTTCGAGGAAATCCCAACACAGCTCACAAGTAGCAACTCCCACTCAAACCAATATCTCTCATAATTGATAGTGAGTGATTCAAGACCTTAATCTTATTCTCAGGCATTGATGTGGACATCACTAATGAGGAGAATTTTTACCGATAGGAAAACTTTTGCCGATCATATCTCCATGCCAAAACTTCAAGACAACCAATCGCTATCTGCACACATGGTCTGACCATCCGCTTATTACACCTCACAACTTGTTTGTACTCATGTGGACATGACGCATTCCAAAATGCTATGTGTTATAGACAGTTGCAACACTGGAATGAGCACATTTTAACTTGATATTTACTATGAGAGATCAGCATAATAATTGATCACTGAACAATCAAAGGGTGCAAACAACAAAGTGATAAATATCTCAGACAATTCATAATAGCATGATATGGTATAGCCTAGGAGCCGGGAAGTCTTCACGGTCTTCTTGCTTTAGTTCAAACATTTCTGTCGCGGTAGAAAAACCGTTGTCGTGGCATCCGTCTCAAAAACGCTCTTGTGGCGGCAATTTCAGAAAACGTTGCCATGGCAACTGTTTCAAAAACATTGCCGTGGCACCAATTTCAGAAAACGTTGTGATACGTCTCCAACGTATCTATAATTTTTTATTGTTCCATGCTGTTATATTATCATTCTTGGATGTTTTACAATCATTTTATAGCAACTTGATATCATTTTTTAGGACTAACCTATTGACATAGTGCCCAGTGCCAATTGCAGTTTTTTGCTTCTTTTTTACTTCGCAGAATATCCCTATCAAATCGAGTCCAAACATAGTGAAACTTTTTGGAGATTTTTTTGGACCAGAAGACAACTTGGGAGCCAAGGAAGCACCTGCGGGAGGCCCATGGGGCCCACAAGACACCAGGGCGCGCCCTGATGGGTTGTGGGGCCCATGGGGGTCTCCTCCACCGCCTCTCAGCTCTATAAATACCCAAATATTCCAGAAACCCTAGGGGAGTCGATGAAACACAATTCCAGCTGCCCCAAGTTCCACAACCATGAGATCCGATCTAGAGCCCTATTCCGGCACTCTGCCGGAGGGGAACACGATCACAGAGGGGTTCATCATCCTCATTGGTGCCTCTCTGATGATGCGTGAGTAGTTCACCATAGACCAACGGGTCTGTAGGCAGTAGGTAGATGGCTTCTTCTCTCTTTTTGATTCTCAATTCAATGGTCTCTTTGATATCTATTTGATATACAAACTTGCCGTGTGTTTGTTGGGATCCGATGAAGTTCGAGTTTATGATCAGATTTTTATCCAAGAATATTATTTGAGTCTTTTTTGATATCTTATATGCATGATTATTTATAGCCTCGTATTTCTTCTCTGAATCTTTGGTTTAGTTAGGCCAACTAGATTGATTTTTCTTGCAATGGGAAGAGGTGCTTTGTGATGGGTTTCATCTTGAAGTGTCCTCACCCAGTGACAGAAGGGGCAACAAGGCACGCATGTATCGTTGCTATTAAGGATAAAAAGATGGGATTTATTCCTACATGAATAGATCTCGTCTACATCATGTCAACGTTCTTATTCCATTACTCCGTTTCTTCATGAACTTAATACACTAGATGCATGCTGGTTAGCGGTCAATGTGTGGAGTAATAGTAGTAGATGCAGAATCGTTTCGGTCTATTAATCTTGGACGTGATGCCTATATATTGATCATTGCCTTGGATATCATCATAATTATTTGTTCTTCTATCAATTGCCCAACAGTAATTTGTTTACCCACCGTGTGCTATTTTCTCGAGAGAAGCCACTAGTGAAACCTACGCCCCCCGGGTCTATCTTTTATCATATTTGCCTTCCGATCTATCTTTTGTCGTATTTGTTTTCAGATCTATTATACCAAAAACCCAAAAATACATTGCTGCACTTTTTCTTTACTTATTTTATTTCGTGTTTTATTAAGATCTATTTATCCAAACTCATGCAAATCAATCTATCTTTTTACCGAGGGATTGACAACCCCTCTTACATGTTGGGTTGCGAGGATTTGTTCTTTGTGTACAGGTACCGTTTACATAGTGTTGCTTGGTTCTCCTACTGGATTGATACCTTGGTTTCATTACTGAGGGAAATACCTACCGTAGCTATACTGCATCATCCCTTCCTCTTTGGGGAAATACCGATGCAGTTTCAAGCCACATCAAAAGGAATTTCTCGCGCCATTCCCGGGGAGACATCATCGACATCTATCAGGTTCCTAATCACAAATCTCATCTCCTTGCAATTTACATTATTTTCCATTTGCCTCTCGTTTTCATCTCCCCAGTTCTAAAACATTTTTGCGAAAAGCACAAAAATGTTTTCCTTTTTATTTGCCTTCTTTTCGTTTGCCTTTTTCTTGTTTTCCTCTTTGCTTGTGTTGCCATGTGTCTTCTATCTGCTTGCATCTTTGCTTGCTAAAAATCTATTGATATGGATCTTCATCCACTTGCTAATCTTTCCAAAAGATTCAATTATGATGAACTAATTGATAGTGAATTGGCTTCACTAGATTATCTTTATGAAGTTTTGCTTGAGATTCATGAATCTGAAAATTCTGATGAAGTGTTAAACGAAGAAATTTATAAAGTGATTCATGATAGCTCCTTGAATGAAAAGCATGATTGCAATGATGTTATTATAAATTCTATTAATGTCAATTATGTTAGTGATATGCAAAACCCCAAGCTTGGGGATGCCTATTTTGTTATGTCCACTACTTATTGCAATGATCATGATTGGGGTGATATTGATTCTTATGATCTTGAAAATTTATTTAAGCCTCATGATGAATATGAAATTTATAATAATGTTTGCAATATTATTGAAAGTGGGTTTGGAAGAGTGTCAACTCTAGGGAAAAAGAATCCCACATATTTGGAGAGTGTTCAATCTTGTGAATTTTTTAATAAAAGTGGGTTTGGAGAGGTCATGACTTTAGTTGATGCTAATCCCACTATCTTCGAAGATTGTAAAACTTTTATGCATATGGATCATGAAGAGAAAATTTATATGATAGCTATATTGTTGAATTTGATTGTGATCCTACATGTGATTATTATGAGATAGGAAAATATGGTTGTAGAAATTTTCATGTTACTAAATTACCTCTCGATATATTGAGACCGCTATTGTTTCTTTCTTCTTTCTTTCATATGCTAGATATTTCTTGCCTTGATAATTTGTTTGCCTACAAAACACCTATGCATAGGAAGTATGTTAGACTTAAATGTGTTTGTCACAAGTTTTATGATGCTCTCTTTGTATTCAATTCTTGACTTTCATGTGAGCATCGTTAAATTTGCAAGCCTATCTTAATGGCTATAAAGAAAGAGCTTGTTGGGAGGCAACCCAATGGACAAAATAAATTTTCTCTTTTTCTTTCTATTCTTGAGTGTTTGTACAACGATGCTACTATTATAATTGTGCTTTTATGTTTTAATTAGTGTTTGAGCCAAGTAAAGCCTTTGGGATCATGTTGGGCGATAGTTTATTTGATCTTGTTGAAAAACAGAAACTTCCGCGTCCAGTAGCAGAATTTTTAAAAAACACAGAAGCGCGATAAAATTCTGATTTTTTTACAAAAGATTCATATACAAATTGTGTCGGTGAGAACGACACCTATTGGATCACAAGAATCCCTACTACGGTTGGCGGGGCGCGTGATTGTGAGAAGAGCAGGTCTAACAGGAAGCACATGGATCGTTTACCCAGGTTCGGGCCGCGAGGATGCGTAATACCCTAGTACTGCTTTGGTGGATGTATTGAGTGTTCTTGTGTTCTTGAGCTAGCTACAAGGTGCAACATGCCCAAAAGAGCCGAATCCCCCTCCAGTACGCCATGGGCCTCCTTTTATAGTTGAAAGGGGCTGCCACAGTGGCACACACGAGGTGTAAAGGTCTACAGTGCTGCGAGCTTATCGCCCGTGTTATAGGACAAGACGCATTTAATGCATCGCTTAGGTGTCCCCTTGCTTTATCGGGGACGGGAACGAAGCCCGTCCCGTCTGTCGCCGCCTCGCCTTGCTTTGTCACGCGCCCAGGCCAGCGATGCATGCGGCGCCATGTAGGCAGGCAGGCAGCTGAGGTGGCACGGTGGTAGGGTCTTCACGAAGATCTGCATGCCACCACGCAGGTGGTTGCTGAGTTGGCTTGGAAGCCGGCCGTCGCCACGCAGGTGCCTACCCAGCTAGTTGAGCTAGCAGCCGCTTGGGGACGCGGTGGAGTCTTGGTCGACGCGGGCCTGCCTGTGGCCTCACTGATGTTCTCGGCAAGGGCCTTGCCGGGGGCCCGGCAAGGGTCTTGCCGTGGCATTGCAGTCGTCCTCGGCAAGGATCTTGCCGGGGGTCTTGTGGCTTTCCTCAGCAAGGATCTTCTCGAGGGTCGTCGTCTTCTGGTCCTCATTTGATCTTGTGTGTTTATGATCTTGACAAAGATCTGCATGCCACCGCAGAGCTGCTTCCCGAGCCCTGGTCCCAATGTGGTTGGTTTGTTGGAACTCGTGGGCTCAAGGGCGGCTCGCTCTATTGGTGTTGGGCAAGTTGCCCTGGCAAGGCCATTGCCGCGGCTGCGGAGGCCGCCCCGGAAAGGACCTTGCCGGGGGGTCCACCTCGCCCTCTTGCTCTTTGGTGTTGTCTTGGCTGTCGTGTGCTTCGGCTTCTGTCCGGCTTCCCTTGTTTGCCCTGCTACGTGCAGCCGTGGCGCGTGGCTCGGACTGCCCGTGCACAAGTAAAGGGGTCAAGAGAGCCCCTACTTTTGTACACCGATAGGAGCCCCCGGGCCTGGGCCACACATAAGCGCGACACGTTGTTGGGCCAGGCCCAGAATGGTGCGCGGGCAGGCGGGGCGGATTTTACCGCGGTAACTGTTCGATCGCTGCGCTTCCCCACGACTCGCGTTGAACGCGCGACGTGGGGGGTCATGCGTGACGTGGGGGTCATGCGCAATGCGGTTCCCGCACGCATGCGTCACGTCGCAGTTAATGGAATAGGAGGCGGCCCGCGCCTTCCCCGTAAAAAGGGATAACCGCGGGCGCGCTGCTCACTTTACCCCCCTTCCTGCGTCTTCTCCAATCTCAGAGCCGTCGCTCCCTTTCTCCTTCCTTCCCAAGCTCTCGCCTTTGCTCGCTGTCACTGCATCTTTGCTGTCTTCTGTCCCCCGCCCCTCGCAGCCGCCATGGCCCCCAAATCTACCAAGAGCAAGGAAGTGGCCAAGGACGCCGGAGCGGCGGAGCCGCCGGAGAGTGTGTTGGCGGCGTAGCGGATCCAGCTCGCCTACTTCCCCTCGACGGTCGATGTGTTCGAGCTCCGGGACTGCTTCAAGCCCCTATGGGGGTGCAAGACGGGGGGCGGGGGAGAAGACGGGGCATCCAGCCACGCGTGTCATCCCCGCCAATTGTGTCGAGGCCGCCTCAAATATGCATCCATTCTTCGTTGATTACTTCTCTTGCGGCCTCTGCCCCCCCTTCTCTGATTTCTTCAACGACGTCATGCACACCTACGGCTTCCACCTTTTGGATTTTACTCCAAATGCCGTGGTGTGCATGGCTCTTTTGGCGCACCTCTGCGAGGGTTTCGCCGGGGTGCATCCCAACACGGCACTCTTCCGCCACTACTTCTTCCCTCGGATCCAACCGGGGGGCGCCATTTCCGGTTGCGTCGCCTGGATCCCACAGTCCAAGGGGGCATACCCGGAGGGCGCTCAGAAGGAGAGGTGGGAAGAATGGCGGGGCCGGTGGTGCTGGATTGAGGAGGATGATCCACAAGATTTCTGCCGGGTTCGCCAGGCGCCGCCGGTTCGGCGGAGCGACTGGAGCAATGTTGATGCCGATGATGCAAAGCTCACGGTCGCCACCACCAGAATTCTTCGCCTCACCGAGGTCGGGCTCACCCTTGAGATGATCGGGGCTGATTTCATCCGCCACCTAATCACTCCGCTGCACAACAAGGGGAGGCTGGTCTGGCTCTTCACAAACGCCGCCGACATCATGAGGCTCCACCCCGGCCTCGACCACAAACTCACGGTGATAAGGCACGCCCATCTCTGCCAACGGCTCTTCCAGCTCGACGTGAACCGCGATGGCGAGGTCGAGCGGTCTGGCAAGGCCGCGAGGGCCTCCGCGAAGGCCGGCAAGGCCGCCAAGGGGCCCTTGTTTAAGTTGCCGGCAGGAGTGGTCCCGCTATGCAACAACTCTCGCCGGACCGACATCATCGCCATGATGCCAGACTTCAACGCGCATGGTCTCGACCCGAGCTGGGTCGAGCTGGAGGAAATTCAAGTGTAGGAGTTCTTCGACACCTTGCATCAGGGGTACGTCACCGCCGAACCGCGGCTTGTCCAGGACACCTCCCAGGCGGAGCTGGACTACATCGCCGCTAGGGCGATGGAGGTGAAGCTTGCCGAGGAGGCCGGCAGCACCCGTGGCGTGGAGGACAAGGCTGCGGCGGAAGTGGAGGAGAAGGAGCTCGCCCAGTGGGCGGAGGCCGCTGGGGAGGCCAGCAGCGCCGGCACCTTGGCTCCTCTCGTCGAGGATGTGGTCGATGAGTCGTCATCGGAGGAGGCCGAAGCTGTCGACCCTCCGGCCACGGGGAGAGGGCGAGTCATGCGGCGGGCCACTTCCGGTGAGCCGGTCTGGCCTGTCAAGGCCGCGTAGTGGCCGAAGGCTCCGGAGGAGTCCGCGCGTCAGACTAGGGCCACGGCGGCGAAGAAGGTGGTGAAGGCCGTGGTGGCGAAGAAGAAAGCATCTGCCTCCTCTTCATCCAAGCACATCCAGACTCCGCCCTCCTCCCCTCCTTCGGCAGATGTCGATGCAGAGGTCACCTTTGACTTCGGGTCCCTTAGCCCAAGAAGGAAGAGGAAGGCAACCGAGGAGGAGGTGGATGACGAGTAAGTATCTTGTTCCTTTTTTTGTCATCTTCGACTCCCAAATCTGTGCCGCTTGTCTTGACTTGTTTTCACCTTTGCAGGGATGCGGAGACGCTGGCCCAGAGGGTAAAGAGGGCCAAGGCCTCGGCGGGTGGCCAGCCCCCAGCGGGTACTTCGAGGGTGCCAGTGGTGGTGTTGAGCAGCCCGGACAGCAACCCCCAGCGTAAGTTCATCACTCACCCCTTGTCAACATGTGTTGGGGGTACGATCTCCTGGTGCTGACCTTGTCGTGGTCGCAGGAGGAGGACAACAGCAGGAGGAGCCACAGAGGGCCACCCCCAACACGCTGCCCCCATCGACCACGCTGCCCCCATCGACCACGCCGCCCCGAGGGGCGTCCCCGGCAAGGGCGCCAAGCACCGAGCCCACGCACATGGAGGAGGAGGAGGAGACCTCGGGCGCCGGTGGCTTCGCCTCGGCGCCAAATGTTGGCGGGGAGGGGACCTCTGCTTTCCAGCCCGGCGCCGGTAAGTCGCTCGCCTCTCGTTCATGTTCTTTTTATTTCCTTGCTGGCTCTTGGTCTTGGCTTTCTCTCATCCCCTTCCTGGTATCCAGATCGTCCGTCGGCGGACCAGGAGGACATAGACACTGTCATGGAGGACGTCGCCAAGGCCCCCGAGGCGGAGGCCGAGAAGATCGCCGCCGAGGAGGCCGCCAAGGGCGCTGGTGAGGACGCCGCCAAGGGGCCTGCCGGGGAGCCCGACAAGGCTACTGCCGAGGAGGCCGGCAAGGGACCTGCCGGGGAGGCCGGCAAGGCCGTCGCCGAGGAGGAGGTGGTTGATGACCAGCCTTCCTCCTCCGCCGCCTCTGCCTCCGGCAGGTATCTGAGGGTGAGTGAGGACCTTTTTGTCAACCTCCCAGGGGCGTCCAGCTCCAGGGCGCCCATCGAGGGAGAGGTGTTCGACGAAGAGGTGCTTGCCGCCGCCGGGCTCGAGGTCGTCGACGAGCCGAGCGCCGGTAGCGACGGATCTCGGGAGGAGCGGCTTCTCCAGGCTATGGGCGCCAATTTTTGGAAGCTCCAGGTGCTCCACCGCGTCCGCTGGACAAGGCCAAGTCCAGGATCGCAACGGTGGACAAGGCGGAGGCGGACCTCAATGTGCGTGTCGTCGAGGCGCAGACTTGGTTCTGCCAAGCTAGCAAAGAGCTGAAGGCCACCCAGGGAGAGCTGTCCAAGCGCGACGTGGGGCTCACCATGAAGCAGGCCGACATCGAGAAGGCCCAGGAGACGGCGGAGAACTTGGCCGCCGCAGCCGAGGCCGCTCGAACCCATCACCAGGCCGCGCTGAACTCCCAGGAGGAGGTCCTTGCCGCGCGTGAGGAGAAGCTTGCCGCAACGCTCCGCGGCAAGGATGATGAGGTGGAGAAGCTCGTCGTGCAGTGGACCCAAGAGCTGGAGCAAAGGCATAGGGAGGCACTCAATGCCCAGGCTCTGGTTCATGCTGGCAAGGTGAAGGAGCTGGGTGTAGGACGAGCTGAAGAAGCAGGCCCTGGAGCTGATGTGGGAGAGGGATGCGGCCAAGGGTGCCTTGGCTGACGTGCAGGCCGCGGTCCTCGGCAAGGCCGAGCTGCTCTACACTGCCAACAACTCCATCAAGGACTTGAAGCTGAAGCTGGAAGTCCTTGAGGGGATGCTCTCAGAGGCCAAGGCCCGGGAGGGGACCCTGGCCAAGGAGCTGGAGACCGAGAAGCAGCTGCGGAAGAACGAGGCCGCCAACCATGAGGATTCCATGGAGGGTGTGAACCGCTGGATCGGCCGTCTCGTGGATGTCGCTGGCAGGATCACCATGCAGCTGGCTACCATGGGGATGCCAAATGTGAGGTACGGCCCAGAGCGCAGCGGGACTACCAACGGCAAGCTGACCCTGTTCTTCGAGGGCGTCCATGGGGCCCTGGAGCAGCTTTACTCCAACCGGGTGGCCTCCCTGGCCGATGAGTCCCGGAGACTTTGCCGGGGTGCCATGACCAAGGTCCTCACCAAGGTGGCGTACTGGTATCCTGACCTCGATTTCGACGCCGCACTAGAGAGCTTGCCGGAGGATGCTGACCTCGCGCCGCTCAAGGAGCATATCAAGCCCATCATCAGCGGTATCGACAGAATCCAGTGGGTGGAGGGCCAGCACCGGGATTAGGCATCCCGTTTCGTATCGTCGCTGCAGGTTCATTACCAAGACAATTTCTATCTTTAGATAGAACCGCGGCGGCAATTGATGTAATATAACTCTGCAGTACTTTTGATATTATGCATGTTATTTTCCTGTTCGATCTCTCTTTGTATGTCCACCCTACGTTTATCGGGTAGGCTTGCCAGCGCGTAAACCCAGGGCGGCGTCTTGGGGATGGATCCCCAATGGCCTGCCGGGTGTGCTTGCGGCCAGGCGAACCACCTTACCGCCCTTAACGCGGCCGCTCGAACTGTCGAGCTTGACTCGAGTCAGAATCGAGAGCGTTGCCAATTGCGGAAGGCTACCCTGCCGCTCTCGACGCGGTCGCTTGAGCTGTTGAGCGGACTCGAACAGAACAAGGGTGTTGCCAATCGCGGGAGGGCCCCTTTGCGGGTAGGTTTTCCATATAAAGAACGAGACCTCCGAGGGGAATAACCTCATATATAAAAAGGAAATACTTAAAGTTCGGCATGACTTAGCTTTTCTGTCGTCGCACGGGCATCCACCACATGCACGGATGGTGCCGTCAAGCTCGATCGTCTTCTTCCTTGGAACGATGGCCGCCATGAACCCGCTGCTTCGATTAGACCAGATTTTCACAACCGCGTTCCCCTACCTAGCGCGCCAAGGATGTCGGTGAGAACGACACCTATGGGATCACAAGAATCCCTACTATGTTTGGCGGGGCGCGGGGTTGTGAGAAGAGCAGGTCTAACAGGAAGCACATGGATCATTTACCCAGGTTCGGGCCGCGAGGATGTGTAATACCCTAGTCCTGCGTTGGTGGATGTATTAAGTGTTCTTGTGTTCTTGAGCTAGCTACAGGGTGCAACTTCCCCAAAAGAGCCGAATCGCCCTCCAGTACAATATGGGCCTCCTTTTCTAGTTGAAAGGGGCTGCCACAGTGGCACACAGGAGGTGTAAAGGTCTATAGTGCTGCGAGCTTATCGCCCGTGTTACAGGACAAGACGCATTTAATGCATCGCTTAGGTGTCCCCTTGCTTTATCGGGGACGGGAACGGAGCCCGTCCCGTCCGTCGCTGCCTTGCCTTGCTTCGACACGCGCCCAGGCCGGCGATGCATGCGGCACCATGTAGGCAGGCTGGCAGCTGAGGTGGCGCGGTGGTAGGGTCTTCACGAAGATCTGCATGCCACCACGCAGGTGCTTGCTGAGTTGGCTTGGAAGCCACCCGTCGCCACGCAGGTGCCTGCCCAGCTGGTTGAGCTAGCTGTTGCTTCGGGACGGCGGTGGAGTCTTGGTCGACGCGGGCCTGGCTGTGGCATCGCTGATGTTCTCGGCAAGGGCCTTGCCGGGGGCCCGGCAAGGGTCTTGCCGTGGCGTTGCAGTCGTCCCCGGCAAGGATCTTGCCGGGGGTCTTGTGGCTTTCCTCGGCAAGGATCTTGTCGAGGGTCGTCGTCTTCTGGTCCTCATTTGATTTTGTGTGTTTATGATGTTGACAAAGATCTGCATGCTACCGCAGAGGTGCTTCCCGAGCCCTGGTCCCAATGTGCTTGGTTGGGTTGGAACTCGTGGGCTCAAGGGCGGCTCGCTCTGTTGGTGTTGGGCAAGTTGCCCCGGCAAGTCCCTTGCCGGGGCCGCGGAGGCCGCCCCGGCAAGGACCTTGCCGGGGGGGTCCACCTCGCCCTCTTGTTGTTGTCTTGGCTCTCTTGTGCTTCGGCTTCTCTCCGGCTTCCCTCCTTTTCCCTGCTACATGCGGCCGTGGCGTGCGGCTCTGGCTGCCCGTGCACAAGTAAAGGGGTCAGAAGGAGAGCCCCTACTTTTGTACACCGATAAATTGCCTACATTGTCCTAATTTTTCCAGAATTTTTGGAGTTACAGAAGAATGGACAAAGTCCAGATTAGTACAGACTGTTCTGTTTTTAACGGATTTTGTTTTCGTTGCATTGTGTGCTTATTTTGATGAATCTATGGATTGTATCAGGGGGGTATGATACGTCTCCAACGTATCTATAATTTTCGATTGTTACATGCTATTATATTATTTGTCTTGGATGTTTTATATGCATTTATATGCTATTTTATATTATTTTTGGGACTAACCTATTAACCTAGAGCCCAGTGCCAGTTTCTATTTTTTTCCTTGTTTTTGAGTTTTGCAGAAAAGGAATATCAAACGGAGTGCAAATGAGCTAGAAATTTACGGTGATTTTTTCTGGACCAGAAGAAGCCCCCGAAGCACAAGTGTTGGGCCAGAAGAGTCCCGAGTCAACGACAAGGGTGGAGGACGCGCCCCCTACCTTGTTGCTGACTCATGGACCCCCCCTGACGTGAAACCGGCGCCAAAAATTCCTATAAATCCAGAAATCCCCCAAAAGAAACCTAGATCGGGAGTTCCGCCGCCGCAAGCCTCTGTAGCCACGAGAAACCAATCGGGAGCCCGTTCCGGCACCTTATCGGAGGGGGAAACCATCATCGGTGGCCATCTTCACCATCCCGGCGGTCTCCATGACGAGGAGGGAGTAGTTCAGCCTTGGGGCTGAGGGTATGTACCAGTATCTATTTGTTTGATCTCTCTCTCTCGTGTTCTTGATTTGGCACGATCTTGATGTGCCATGAGCTTTGTTATTATAGTTGGATCATATGGTGTTTCTCTCCCTCTACCTTCTTATGATGAATTGAGTTTTACCTTTGAGGTTTCACTATTATCGGATTGAATACTATTATGGATTTGAGAACACTTGATGTATGTCTTGCATGGGATACCCGTGGTGACAATGGGGTGTTCTATTGATTCACTTGATGTACGTTTTGGCACTCAACTCGCGGATTCCCGAGGTGACATTGGGGTAATCTATGCATAGGGGTTGATGCACGTTTTCGTCCTTGTTTCTCCGGTAGAAATCTTGGGGCACTCTTTGCGGTCCTTTGTGTTGGATTGAATATTATGAATCTGAAGTTATTTGATGCATATCGTATAATTGACCCATGGATACTTGCTGCCTCTTGAGCTTGCATTGGTTTTTCCCTTGAAGAGGAAAGGGTGATGTAGCAAAGTATAGTAAGTATTTCCCTCGGCTTTTGAGAACCAAGGTATCAATCCAGCAGGAGAAAACGCTCAAGCCACCGAATACCTGCACAAAAAACACCAACTTGCACCCAACACGATAAAGGGGTTGTCAATCCCTTCATGGTTATTTGCAAAGTGAGATCTGATAGAGATGGATAAACGGTGCAATAATATTTTTGGTTCATGGAACGGAAAGTAAAAGATTGCAAAGAAAGTAAATAGGAAACTAAAATTGTAGATCGGAAACGTATATGATGGAAGTAGACCCGGGGGCCATAGGTTTCACTAGAGGCTTCTCTAAAGATAGATAATATTACGGTGGGTGAACAAATTACTACCGAGCAATTGATAGAAAAGCGCAAAGTTATGACGATATCTAAGTCAATGATCATGAATATAGGCATCACGTCTGTTTCAAGTAGACCAAAACGATTCTGCATCTACTACTATTACTCCACACATCGACCGACTCCAGCATGCATCTAGAGTATTAAGTTCACAAGAACAGAGTAACGCATTAAGTAAGATGACATGATATAGAGGAATTAGCTCAATCAATATGATGAAAACCCCATCTTTTTATCCTCGATGGCAACAATACAATACGTGTCGGTTCCCCTTCTGTCACTATGATCGAGCACCGCAAGATTGAACCCAAAGCTAAGCACTTCTCCCATTGCAAGAAAAACCAATCTAGTTGGCCAAACTAAATCGATAGTTCAAAGAGACTTGCAAAGATATCAAAGCATGCATATAAGAATTCAGAGAAAATTCAAATAATATTCATAGGTAAGGTGATCATAAATCCACAATTCATCGGATCTCGGTAAACACACCGGAAAAGAGTATTACATCGAATAGATCTCGAAGAACATCGAGGAGAACTTTGTATTGAGAATCAAAGAGAGAGAAGAAGCCATCTAGCTACTAGCTATGGACCCGTAGGTCTGTGGTAAACTACTCACGCTTCATAGGAGAGGCAATGGTGTTGATGATGAAGCCCTCCGTGATCGAATCCCCCTCTGGTAGGACGCCGGAAATGGCCCCTAGATGGGATCTCATGGGTACAGAAGGTTGCTGTGGTGGAAAAGTGGTTTCGTGGCTCTCCTAGAAGGTTTTGGGATATTTGAGAATATATAGGCAGAAGAAATAGGTCGGTGGAGTCACGAGGGGCCCACAAAGGGGTGGGGCGCCCCCTGGGCGCGCCTCCCGACCTTGTGGCCGCCTCGTGGCTTTCCTGACGTACACTCCAAGCCCTCTGGATGTCTTCTGGTCCAAGAAAAATCATCGCGAAATTTTCATTTCGTTTGGACTCCGTTTGGTATTCCTTTTCTGCGAAACTCTAAAACAAGGAAAAACAGGAACTGACACTGGGCTCTAGGTTAATAGGTTAGTCCAAAAAATCATATAAAATAGCATATTAATGCATATCAAACATCCAAAACAGATAATATAATAGCATGGAACAATCAAAAATTATAGATACGTTGGAGACGTATCAAGCATCCCCAAGCTTAATTCCTGCTCGTCCTCGAGTAGGTAAATGATAAAAATAGAATTTTTGATGTGGAATGCTACCTAAAATATTTGTCCATGTAATTCTCTTTATTGTGGCATGAATGTTCAGATCCGTATGATTCAAACAAAAGTTTAATATTGACATAAAAACAATAATACTTCAAGCATACTAACAAAATAATTATGTCTTCTCAAAATAACATGGCCAAAGAAATCTTATGCCCACACAATCATATAGTCTGGCTATCCTCCATCTTCATCACACAAAATATTTAAATCATGCACAACCCCGATGACAAGCCAAGCAATTGCTTCATACTTTTGACGTTCTCAAACTTTTTCGACTTACACGCAATACATGAGCGTGAGCCATGGACATAGCACTATAGGTGGTATAGATGGTGGTTGTGGAGAAGACAAAAATAAGGAGATAGTCTCACATCAACTTGGCACATTAACGAGCTATGGAGATGCCCATCAATAGATATCAATGTGAGTGAGTAGGGATTGTCATTCAACAGATGCACTAGAGCTATAAGTTTATGAAAGCTCAAAAATAAAACTAAGTGGGTGTGCATCCAACTCGCTTGCTCATGAAGACCTAGGGCAATTTGAGGAAGCCCGTCATTGGAATATACAAGCCAAGTTCTATAATGAAAATTCCCACTAGTATATGAAAGTGACATCATAGGAGACTCTCTATCATGAAGATCATGGTGCTACTTTGAAGCACAAATGTGGTAAAAGGATACTAACATTGCCCCTTCTCTCTTTTCTCTCATTTTTTTATTGGGCCTTCTCTCACTTTTTTGGTCTCTTTTTTTAAGTCCGGAGTCTCATCCTGACTTGTGGGGGAATCATAGTCTCCATCATCCTTTCCTCACATGGGACAATGCTCTAATAAAGAAGATCATCACACTTTTATTTACTTACAACTCAAAAATTACAACTCGATACTTAGAACAAAATATGACTATATGTGAATGCCTCCAGTGGTGTACCGGGATGTGCAATGAATCAAGAGCGACATGTATAAAAAATGATGAACGGTGGCTTTGCCACAAATACGATGTCAACTACATGATCATGCAAAGCAATATGGCAATGATGATGCATTTCATAATAAACGGAACAGTGGAAAGTTGCATGGCAATATATCTCAGAATGGCTATGGAAATGCCATAATAGGTAGGTATGGTGGCTGTTTTGAGGAAGGTATAAGGTGGGTTTATGGTACCGGCGAAAGTTGCGCGGTACTAGAGAGGCTAGCAATGGCGGAAATGTGAGAGTGCGTATAATCCAGGGACTTAACATTAGTCAAAAGAACTCACATACTTATTGCAAAAACCTATTAGTCATCGAAACAAAGTACTACACGCATGCTCCTAGGGTGATAGATTGGTAGGAAAAGACCATCGCTCGTCCCCGACCGCCACTCATAAGGAAGACAATCAATAAATAAATCATGCTCCGACTTCATCACATAATGGTTCACCATACGTGCAAGCTACGGGACTCACAAACTTTAACACAAGTATTTCTCAAATCCACAACTACTCACTAGCATGAATCTAGTATCACCATCTTCATATCTCAAAACAATCATAAGGAATCAAACTTCTCATAGTATTCAATGCACTTTATATGAAACTTTTTATTATATCCCTCTTGGATGCCTATCACATTAGGACTAATTTTATAACCAAAGAAAATTACCATTCTGTTTTAAAGACTCTTAGAACAATATAAGTGAAGTGCGAGGATTCATCAATTTTTTATAAAATAAAACCACCGCTGTGCTCTAAAAAGATATAAGTGAAGCACTAGAGCAAATTTGCCTAGCTCAAAAGATACAAGTGAAGCACATAGAGTATTCTAATAAATCACGATTCATGCGTGTCTCTCCCAAAAGGTGTGTACATCAAGGATGATTGTGACAAACTAAAAATCAAAGACTCAAATCATACAAGACACTACAAGCAAAACACATATCATGTGGTGAATAAAAATATAGCCTCAAGTGAAGTTACCGATAGACGAAGACAAAAGAGGGGATGCCTTCCCGGGGCATCCCCAAGCTTAGGATCTTGGTTGTCCTTGAATTTTACCTTGTGGTGCCGTGGGCATCCCCAAGCTTAGGCTGTTGCCACTCCTTATTCCATAGTCCATCAAATCCTTACCCAAAACTTGAAAACTTCACAACACAAAACTCAACAGAAAATCTCATAAGCTCCGTTAGTATAAGAAAATAAATCACCACTTTTGGTACTGTTGTGAACCTATTCTTTATTTATATTGGTGTAATATCTACTGTATTCCAACTTTTCCATGGTTCATACCCCCCGATACTAGCCATAGATTCATCAAAATAAGCAAACAACACGCGAAAAACAAAATCTGTCAAAAATAGAACAGTCTGTAGCAATCTGGATATTTCAAATACTTCCGTAACTCCAAAAATTCTAAAAATATTAAGATGACCTAAGAAATTTGTTTATTAATCTTCTGCAAAAAAATCAATATTTTTATCACGCTCCTGTGATTTTTAACAATTCCAGGACTGAGCGCAAAAGTTACTGTTTTTCACCAAGATCAAATCAACAATGACCGTAAGCTATCCCAAAGGTCATACTTGGAACAAAAACTAATTAAAACACAAAACCACATCTAACCAGAGGCTAGATGTTGCAAAATATCAAGGATAAATATTGGGTTGTCTCCCAACAAGCGCTTTTCTTTAAAGCCTTTTTAGCTAAGCATTGAGATTTCAATGATGCTCACATGAAAGATAATAATTGAAACACAAAGATAGCATCATAAAACATGTGACAAACATATTTAAGTCTAACATACTTCCTATGCATAGGCATTTTATAAGCAAACAAATTATCAAGGCAAGCAAAAACTAGCATATGCAAGGAAGAAGAAAGAGACGATAGCAATCTCAACATGAAGAGAGAGGTAACTTAGTGACATGAAAATTTCCACAACCATATTTTCCACTCTCATAATAATTACATGTAGGATCATAAAAAAATTCAACAATATAGCTATCACATAAAATATTCTCAACACGATCCACATGCATGCGAAGTTGACACTCTTCCAAAATAGTGGGATTAACATTAACTAAAGTCATGGCCTCTCCAAACCCACTTTTATCAAAAATTTCATAAGATTGAACATTCTCCAAATATGTGGGATCTAGAGTTGACACTCTTCCAAACCCACTTTCAATACTATTGCAAACATTATTATCAATCTCATATTCATCATGGGGCTTAAATAAATTTTCAAGATCATAAAAAGAACCACCCCAATCATGATCATTGCAACAAGTAGTAGACATAGCAAAACTAAGATACCCAAGCTTAGGGTTTTGCATATCATTAACACAATTGACATTAATAGAATTTTCAATAACAACATTGCAATCATGCTTTCGATTTAAGGACTATCAAGTATGGGTGCAATAGCCACAATCTCATGTTTAACATAAGGAACTATAGCAAATTCATCTCCACAAATATTGGCATCATGGCCATAAGAATAGCAAGCATCATGTTCATCAAGGGATATTTCAATCAAATCATCGGAATCATAATTATCTATAGATTCATGCATATCATTATTTTCTTCCAAAGCAACGGTCATTCTCTCAATAAATTCTTTGACATAGGCATTGTGAGCATAGTTTTCATAGCAATATTTGAGTATGTTAGAATTTTCAGATTCGTAGAGAGTAATATCATACTTTTCAATAAAAGAATCAACTTCATAAGCACCCTTAAAAGCAACAAATTCTTCAATTTATTCAATATCATAGTAACTGTAAACACCCTTTTCATAAGAAGATAAGATTTCATTATCGTTAAACTCACATAGGTAGGGAAGGTGTTTTTAGGGTTCTTAGAGCCACAAGTAAAATCGTAAATTCCACAAAGATTCCAAGCATAACACAGCAAACTGTTTGTTTGATTCCATAAGAGTCTCCCTTTTTCAGACAAACGGTGACGCACAAAATGAGCATGCTCATCTAAAGATTTTCCCTCAACTAAACTATTTGGGGTTTCAGCACGAGAACAAATAGATCGAAGATGATCCAAGTAAAAAACTTTAAGTGGATCCATATCAACAGATTTTTAGCAAGCAAGTATGCAAGCAAATAGAAGGCACATAGAAACACAAACAAAAAGACATACGTTAAGAAGGCGACTAAAAAGGCAAATCTTTTTGTAAATTGTTTTACAAGTGGGGGAGAGGAAAACGAGAGGCGAATGGAAAATAATGTAATCCGAGGGATGAGAGTTTATGATGGGTACTTGGTATGTCTCGGCTTGGCATAGATCTCCCCGGCAACGGCGCCAGAAATTCTTCCTGCTACCTCTTGAGCTTGCTTTGATTTTTCCCTTGAAGAGGAAAGGGTGATGCAGCAAAGTAGAGTAAGTATTTCCCTTAGCTTTTGAGAACCAAGGTATCAATCCAGTAGGAAACAATGCTCAAGCCACCGAATACCTGCACAAACAAACACCAACTTGCACCCAACGCGATAAAGGGATTGTCAATCCCTTCACGGTTATTTGCAAAGTGAGATCTGATAGAGATGGATAAACGGTAAAGTAATATTTTTGGTTTATGGAATGGAAAGTAAAAGATTGCAAAGAAAGTAAATAGGAAACTAAAATTGTAGATCAGAAACTTATATGATGGAAAGTAAACCCGGGGGCCATAGGTTTCACTAGAGGCTTCTCTTGAGATAGATAATATTACGGTGGGTGAACAAATTACTGCCGAGCAACTGATAGAAAAGCGCAAAGTTATGACGATATTTAAGGAAATGATCATGAATATAGGCATCACGTCCGCGTCAAGTAGACCGAAATGATTCTGCATCTACTACTATTACTCCACACATCGACCGACTCCTGCCTGCATCTAGAGTATTAAGTTCATAAGAACAGAGTAACGCATTAAGTAAGATGAAATGATGTAGAGGAATTAACTCAATCAATATGGTAAAAACCCCATCTTTTTATCCTCGATGGCAACAATACAATACATTTCGGTTCCCCTTCTGTGACTAGGATCGAGCACCACAAGATTGAACCCAAAGCTAAGCACTTCTCCCATTGCAAGAAAAACCAATCTAGATGGCCAAACCAAATCGATAGTTCGAAGAGACTTGCAAAGATATCAAATCATGCATATAAGAATTCAGAGAAGATTCAAATAATATTCATAGATAAGCTGATCATAAATCGACAATTCATCGGATCTCGGCAAACACACCGCAAAAGAGTATTACATCAAATAGATCTCCAAGAACATCAAGGAGAACTTTGTATTGAGAATCAAAGAGAGAGAATAAGCCATCTAGCTACAAGCTATGGACCCGTAGGTGTGTGGTAAACTAATCATGCTTCATCGGAGAGGCAATGGTGTTGATGTAGAAGCCCTCCGTGATCGAATTCATCGGAGAGGCAATGGTGTTTTGGGATATTTGAGAATATATATTGGCGGAAGAAATAGGTCGGTGGAATCACGAGGGGCCCACAAGGGTGGGGGGCGTGCCCTACCCCCTGGGCGCGCCTCTCGACCTTGTGGCCGCCTCGTGGCTTTCCTAGCATGCACTCCAAGCCCTCTGGATGTCTTCTGGTCCAAGAAAAATCATCGTGAAATTTTCATTCCGTTTGGTATTCATTTTCTGCGAAACTCTAAAACAAGGAAAAAAACAGGAACTGGCACTGGGCTCTAGGTTAATAGGTTAGTCCCAAAAATCATATAAAGTAGCATATTAATGCATATAAAACATCTAAAACAGATAATATAATAGCATGGAACAATAAAAAATTATAGATACGTTGGAGACGTATCAATACTTGTGGTGACATTGGAGTATCAAGGTGACATTAGGGTTGATTGGTGTGTGTCATATGGTGTTATTTTACTACGAACTCTAGGGCTGTTTCTGACACTTATAGGAATGGACCAATGGATTGATTGGAAAGAATAACTTTGAGGTGGTTTCGTACCCTACAAGAAATTTCATCTTATGTTCTCCATGATAGGAACTTTGGAGTGACTTTTGTCGCACATAGAGGGATTGCCATATGATTTAATTATGTTATCATTGTTCAGAGAACTTGCACTAGTGAAAGTATGAACCCTATGCCTTGTTTTCAAGCATTGTAATACCGTTTTTGCTCTGTTTTGTTACTAGTTACCTTGCTGTTTTATATTTTCAGATTACGAAAACCTATATCTACCATCCATATTACACTTGTATCACCATCTCTTCGCCGAACTAGTGCACCTATATAATTTACCATTGTATTGGGTGGTTGTCGGATCACGGCTTCCGGCAAAAACCCTCTAGGTTCGAACACTGGGGTGTGCACGAAGATCTCCCCCTACCGATCCACGTCCTAGCTTTGCAAAGATCTCAAGGGCTAACTCGACGAACTCGCAACATAAGGGACACAAGATTTATACTGGTTCGAGCCACCGTTATGGTGTAATACCCTACTCTAGTGTGGTGGTGGTGGATTACCTCTTGGGCCGAGGATGAACAGTACAAGGGGAAGAACAGCCTCCTGAGGTCGAGGTGTTCTTGTGCTTGTGTGGTTGAGGATGATCTGAATCCGTTGCCTCCTACGATGGTGGCTAGTCCTATTTATATAGGCCCTGGTCCTCTTCCCAAATATCGAGGAGGAAGGGAGCCAACAACGGCCAATTTGAAAGGGGACAGCTAGTACAGCTTATCCTGACAAAAGCAGTCTTCGCCTGCAAAAGGCTCGGGTGGTGACGCCGCCTTGGGCTCCATGGTGACCTCCGTCTTGCCGTCCTGCTGGTCTTAGTCTCGTTGCACTGATATGGAAACCTTTGCCCGACGCCTCGGTACTCCGCGCCTGCGCTTGCCTTCTTAGAACCAAAGAGGAAACAAGGACACTCTGCGCGCTGGCGCCCGCCTAGTCTCGATCGTCATGGCTCACGTCATGAGAACCTCGCGAGGTTTGCCGTGCCTTGATCTCTCCGCCCTCGCGAGCCAGCCTTGTGAGGTCGCTCCTGAGGAGGTCTCGCGTCGTCCGCCTTGCGAAGCTTGGTCCCTCGCGAGGGTCTTGAGTGCTTGTTGGTGAAGATGGGTCGTACGGGCCCGCTCGCAAAGCCACGCCGTGGGTCGCAGGTAGGCAAGTCTGGGGACCCCCGTTCCCAGAACGCCGACAGTAGCCCCCGGGCCCAAGGCATGCTCGGGCTTGGCTTCGAGGCGAAGCCAAGGGTCAAGTGCACTGCGCCACGGGCCCCAACAGCATGCGGCCTTGGTCGACGCGTGGCGGTTGATTGGACGTGGGCGTCTTTGCTTCCCCATGCTGCATCGGCAACTGCCCGACTTGACAAGTCCCTGCGACATGCAAGGAAAAACCATCATTACCTGTGATCGTGGGGGCGCTGGTTGGCCTTCTTCTTCTATAAATGGGGAGGGGGCAGAGCCCCCGTCGCCCATCTCTTCCCATCCGCTTGCTTCTTCTCCCTTGCTCCATTGCTAGCAGCGACACCAATGGCGATGTCGAAGAGGTTCTCTGCCGCAGAGAAGGGGAAGGCCCCTCGCGAGGGGCCCGGCTCCCCGGTGCCCAAGCGTGGACGTGGCTGTCCCCGCAAGCACACCGCGACCCCCGCATCGGCCCCCCGTTCCCAGGGTGGCGCCACAGCGCGTGGCAAGGGTCGTTCCAGTCATGGCAGCCCTGTCGATGAAGGGAGACGTGCCATGGTTGCACGGCCTCCCCGCCCGCACTTCCACTCGGCGGAGGTGCTGGCGGAGTTCGTCGTCTGGTTGGAGAACCCGGCCGGCAACTGGCTTCAGCTCCCGCGCTTCTTCGTCGACGAGCTGCCAGCCTCTGGTCCAGGCGGGTTCTAGCTGCAGGCGGATGGTTGCTGCAGCAGGGCTTCTTAGGTCACGGTCGAGGTCTCCGCCACGGGCAACATAGCTCTGGCCCGCGGTTGGCAGATGTTCGCCCGCGCGCGGTCTGGGCAGGCGGTGCACCCTCCATTTCAAGTATGGAGGTGATGCGACCCTCTACGCGAGGGTGTTTGGGGAAGATGGTCGCCGCGCCGGGTGCTGCCCCGAGGTGAACGACGGGAGGAGGTGCTCGGCCTTGGCGACGGCCGAGATGAGGATGAGGGCGAACCCGCCCTTGGTGCTGACCGCGTCTCGTCCAGCTACGGTGGCTCTTCCCCCAACGACAGCTCCAGCAGTGGTGGCTACGACCAGCCGCCGCCCCCGCTTCGAAGGTGGCAGCGGGTCGTCTCGTCGCCGTGCCTCCGTGAAGCGCAAGGAGGGGTCTGGCTGAGCTCAGGACAACGTCAAGAGCCTTCCCCCGTGGACCGCGGTAGGGGCAGGTACCGTTTTTATTTCGTTCTTCCTTTCCTTCCTGCATCAAAAAGAAACCAGTATGGGCCCCAGAGGGGCATGTATCGAACCATGATTCCTCAATCGCTATGTTATGCTTATCGTCTCTGTGTTGTGCTGTTGTTTTGTGTAGAGACAACTTAGCTTGGTATGTTCGGGGTAGCCTCCTCTTCACGAGGCACTTGTTTCCTGGTGCCTGTCAAGGCCTTCCTTGACTCAGTGGGCGCTTAGGAAATGCAAAAAATCCGTTAGGAGGCTCGCTAGGAGGCTTATCGTTCGTCCGAGCCTTGACTCAACGCTTCACATCGCGGTACCCGAGGGGCACGGGTTAGGAGAGAAGCGCCAGCTTGTGGTCTCGAACGAGGGTGCCTCGCGAAAAAGCAGACGGAAGGCAGAGAAAAGGAAATACGCTCACGAGGGCACCTGCCTAGCCCCCTCGGGAGGTATGCGAGAGAGAGAGAATAGGTTAGACTGGTGCCAGAAACAGCGGCAAAAGGCGACGGAACCAAATCAGCAAGGAACACCAGAAGCGAACTCCAATTGAAAGGAGGCAAGCCAACTACGTAAAGCAAATGAAAAGCCGCGTCCGACACCTAGTCTAGTCTTCAACTCTTCTCACCAGCGCGGAGCTAAGTGCTGCCACTAGGACGTGGGAGGCAGCCCCCGAGGCCCGAGGGCGGCACTCCTAAGACTCCGGGGCGTGTACATCCCCACTCGTTATTACGTGAGAGTGTCAGGGGCGGCGATCTTCACAGGCACTGGCCTTCTTCACAGGCACCGGGCCTTTCTTCATGGGTAGAACTTCCGGAGGTGCTGGATGTTCCAGGCGTTCTGGAGGGGTACCCCGTCCTGTGTCTCCAGGCACGCGGCACCAGGCCTGGAGACATGGACGACCTTGAACGGGCCCTCCCACATGGGTGGGAGCTTATGCAGCCCTTCCCTGGAGAGGACCCGCCTCAGGACGAGGTCACCCGCCTCGAGCGTCCTGGAGTGGATGTTGCGGCAGTGGTATCGCCGCAGCGCCTGCTGATACCTTGCCGCCCGTAGTGCGGCTTTGAGGCGGCGTTCCTCCCCCAGCACGAGATCCATCCCCCGCGTGGCGTCCTGTTGCATTTCATCGAACAGCAGGACCCGTGTGGAGCGATGCTTGACCTCGTGAGGGAGGACCGCTTCTGCTCCGTAGATGAGGAAGAACGAGGTCTCGCCGGTTGGCTTGGTGGCGGTGGTGCGGATGGACCACAACACGGAATGGAGCTCGTTGTACCAGCCCCTGCCGCAGGCCTCGAGCTTCTTCTTGAAAGTCCTGGTCTTGAGGCCTCTCAGGACCTCTGCGTTGGCGCGTTCGGCCTGACCATTGCTCCTGGGGTGCGCCACCGAAGCGTAGTAGATCTGCATTCCAAGGTTAGCACGGTATGTTTTGAAGAGATTACTAGTGAACTGTGATCCCTTATTAGTGATGATGCAGTTGGGGACTCCGAAACGGCTCACGAGACCCTTGATGAACTTGACCGCGGAGCCAGCTGGGATGGTGCGGACGGCTTACACCTCCGCCCACTTGGTGAATTTTTCGATGGTGACGTAGAGGTAGTGGTAGCCCCCAGGCGCTCATGGGAACGGGCCCAAGATATCCAGCCCCCAGACCGTGAACGGCCATGTGAGTGGGATGGTCTGGAGGCCCTGAGCCGGCTGATGGATCTGCTTGGCGTGGAACTGGCAGGCTTCTCAGGACTTCACCAGCTCAGCTGCGTCGTTGAGGGCCGTGGGCCAGTAGAATCCGCCGCGGAACGCCTTGCCGACGAGGGTCCGCGATGACGAGTGGTGCCCGCAGTCTTCACCGTGTATGTCAGATAGTAGCTCCTTCCTGGCCTCTGGAGATGCAACGCAGTGAAACGTCATTTGGTCGCTTCCTGTATAACTCACCGTCCCGGATGCAGTATGTCGTGGCCTGCCGGGCCACGCGCTCCGCATCCTCCTCCTTCTCCGGCAGCGCTCCTTGCATCAGGTATTCCTTGAATTCCTTGGTCCAGCATTCCTCCTGGGGCTCGAGCGCCAAGAGTAGGCGCGCCCCCGAAGTTGGGCCACAGGCTGGGGCTCCTGTGGCAGGCGGCTGCGGGAGTTCCTCCTAAGGCTGAGCTGTCCTCGAAAGTGGTGGTGTCGCTGATGGCTTGAAGAGACGCTCCTCAAATATGCCAGGCTCTTGGGGCTGCCGCTTGGATGCCCTCCAGGCGATGTCGTCAGCTTCCTTGTTGGTGCCACGGGGCACGTGCTGCAACTCCAGGCCCATGAACTACTTCTCCATCTTGCGCACCTCCGCGAGGTATGCCTCCATGTGCTCGTCCTTCAGCTCGTATACCTTGTTGGAGAAATTGACAAGAAGCTGGGAGTCGCCCTAACGGTGAGGCGCTTCACCCCTAGAGCTGCCGCAGCTTTCAGGCCAGCTATTGTCAGGACCGGTTTTCCAATAAAACATTTATTGAGAAACCGACCCTGACAACCTTGGTACCAGAGCCAGGCTGACTGTAGGAAGCCACTAGGTGCGATCACTAATCGGTTATTAGCGTAATAAGCGCTAGTTTAACATTTTGCAAACGTAGCAATTTTCTGTTGGTCATCATAAATTTATGATTTGACTATCCAGAATTTTTGTCTACTTTTGTAGATGGCTGGCAACGACTGCGAGTCACAGGTGTTCGCCAATGTGTCTGAGGGGTTTATCAAGCTTCTCGTCTCCATCACCAAGCTCGCGATTGGGCCATCGGCTCGTCCAGAGTTCACACTCTACCAGCACAAGATCAGCGACAGTGTGTCTATGCACCAGGCCGTGGTGCACTTCAAGGGAGGACATTCTGAGTCACGCCGCTCACGTTTTGTGGGAAGGGCCATGCCTACGGAGAGGCATGCCATGCAGATGGCTGCCCGTGAGGCGATAGCTCGTCTCCGGGATGCGCTCCCTTCGATGAAGACTCGCCGCTACCGCTACCTCCCATGCCACGTGCCTTACACATGTAACTATGCATTCTCTTGCGCTAGGGGAGAGAGAGATGAGGCTATTGAGATACTTGTTGAGTATCTCAAAGCTCTTGAGGCAGGTTTTGATAACCTCGTGGACGACTTTGTGGCTGCTCGTATGGACTTCGTGCAGGGTTGTTCCGCCAACAGGAGGGAGCTCCTCCATACAGCACCACCACTGACTTACGTCTCGTCCTCAGCATCCTATGCACCTGCCATCCTAGCCACCGCTCGCTGCCTGCCTACCACTCAGGAGTTTGACCAAGTCATTGGTCCTACTCCAGTCAGAGCTGCACCACCTACCGCACCCGCACCAACTCCTCAACGCAGTACTTCACGCCTGGAGCCTATTAGTGAGGAGGAGGTTGAGTCTCCTGCACCACTGGGTCTTACCCTCGGCAGGCCGAGGGAAGTTTTCACCATCTCCGACTGAGTGCGCCTAGCAGCCGTGCGATGTGCCAGCTTGTATGATATGTTTATATGTACATAGGTTTGGTGAGAAGTAGTTTGTGTGCGCATCATGTAGGAACTCAGAGAAGTGCACTAGCCTAAATAACATGTCAGGAATGTGTACGCACATCTTGAGTGATGTATTGTATAATTACGACACGTGTGTAAGATATGTACTGAGCAGTCCTTCTCCATGCGCAATCAAGTATTTTTCTTGAAAAATCTTGGAGTCTTTAAAAATTCCGCCTTTGCAAAATTATTCATTTTGCCACTCGGTTTTTCTCATGAGTTTTGCAAAAATACCCCAGAGTGGAAAATGCCTCGTCCCTGGACTCGTTCCATGCCAAGTCCGCCGGAAGAAAATTATGGTACCTAGACAAGCCACAATTTCACACAGGGGCAGTCAAGTCAGCAAGGCAGTGAAGCAGCATTTTCTCAAGTATGCCACCTTTATGAGCAAAGCCAGCAGCAGCATCAGGAAATGATGAACCATGTTATCAATATGGGAAATCACCGTGAACCATACCCGCAGCATTCCAAATTGTCTGAACTACAAAAGACATGTCGCCCAACATTCTCTCACACTGATAGACCTCTCGAGGCCGATGATTGGCTTCGAGACATTGAAAGGAAATTAATTATTGCACAATGTTTGGACCGTGAGAAGGTACTTTATGCACCTCACTACCTCACTGGAGCAGCTGCATCATGGTGGGAAAATTTTCTACACATGCACCCCAATGAAAATAACATCACCTGGGAAGAATTTAAAGAAGGTTTTCGTGGGGCGCATATTCCCAGAAGCATTATGAAGATCAAGAAAAGGGAGTTTGATGACCTCAATCAGAGAAGCATGACAGTGACTGAGTACAATAGTCAGTTTACTCAATTATCTTGTTATGCCAACGAAGAGCATATGACTGAAAATAAAAAGATGGAGAAATATTTGGACGGTCTGGCACCAGCACTTAAATGCCAGCTGGTCGTACACACCTTTCCAGATTTCAAAACACTTGTGGACAAGGCTATTACATTGGAAAATGAGCGCCGCAGCTTGGAGGATTTTCGCAAGCGCAAAAGGGACAAGACTATCGAGCACAAAACATGGTCACCATCAAAAAAAAATATCCGATGCCACCGATAAATGATTTATTTGACCAGCTCGCACAAGCCAAGGTTTTCTCGAAAATTGATTTAAGATCGGGGTATCATCAATTAAAGGTACGGACAGAAGATATCCCCAAGACAAAATTCACCTCCAGATATGGATTGTATGAATTTACAGTAATGCCGTTTGGACTGACAAACGCCCCCGCATATTTTGTCCACCTCATGAACAAAGTGTTTATGAAATTTATGGACAAATTTGTTGTGGTGTTCATTGATGATATTCTGGTATACTCAAAGACACCGGAAGAACATGCTGAACATCTTAGAATTGTACTAGGAGAATTGAGGAAACATCAATTATACGCCAAGTTCAGCAAATGTGAATTTTGGTTAAGACAGGTTGGTTTTCTAGGCCATGTATTGACCCAAGAAGGTATTGCCGTAGACCCAGAAAAAGTCAAGGCCGTACTTGGCTGGAAACCACCAGCCAACGTAACAGATGTACGAAGTTTCCTAGGAATGGCTGGATATTACCGAAGGTTTATTGAGGGATTCTCCACCATAGCAAAATCAATGACACAGTTACTCAAGAAGGATAAGAAATTTGTATGGACTGAAGCGTGCGAGAAAAGTTTCCAAGAACTCAAAAGGAAATTAACAACAGCACCGGTATTAGTTGTGCCAGACATACACAAAAGTTTTGAAGTGTATTGTGACGCATCCCGGAAGGGCCTCGGGTGCGTATTGATGCAAGACGGCAAAGTTGTCGCATATGCTTCCAGGCAACTACGAAAGCATGAAGAAATTATCCTACTCATGACTTGGAGTTGGCAGCAGTCATCCATGCACTCAAAGAGTGGAGGCACTTTTTGCATGGGAATCGTTGTGAAATATATACAGATCATAAAAGCCTCAAATATATTTTCACACAACCAGAACTCAATTTACGGCAACGACGCTAGTTGGAATTAGTTAAAGATTATGATGTTGGCATTCACTACCATCCAGGAAAAGCAAATGTAGTGGCAGACGCTCTTAGTCGAAACCCCAGCTCGGGCAACGACAATCTACAGAACTTGAGGCCTGAATTTCAGCAGGAGTTCGCCTAACTCAACTTGGTGATGGTCACTGAGGGCAACGTGTCAAATCTGGAAATACAGGCCACTCTAATGGAACAGATTAAGAAAGCTCAGCATGGACATCCTAGCATTGAAGGCACAAAGCAAAAAGTGAGTCTGGGCAAAGCTTCATAATTCGTCGCAGACGATGAGGGAATATTATGGTACGAGGACAGACTTTGCGTACCAAACATAGAGGGCCTCAAACAGCAAATTCTAACCGAAGGCCACACCGCTCCATATTCAATCCACCCTGGAGGGACCAAAATGTACAAGGACATCCAGGAAATTTTTTGGTGGCACGGTATGAAGAGGGATATAGCCACATTCATTGCATGTTGTGATTAATGTCAACGCATTAAAGCCGAGCACCAAAAACCAGCAGGGCTATTAGAGCCAAACAAGATACCTGAGTGGAAATGGGACGAAATTGGAATGGATTTTATTGTCGGACTTGAAGGAAATATGCCCTAGAGGCAATAATAAAGTTATTATTTATTTCCTTATAACATGATAAATGTTTATTATTCATGCTAGAATTGTACTAACCGGAAACATAATACATGTGTGAATACATAGACAAACAGAGTGTCACTAGTATGCCTCTACTTGACTAGCTCGTTGATCAAAGATGGTTATGTTTCCTGGCCATAGACATGAGTTGTCATTTGATTAACGGGATCACATCATTAGGAGAATGATGTGATTGACTTGACCCATTCCGTTAGCTTAGCACTCGATCGTTTAATATGTTGCTATTGCTTTCTTCAGGACTTATACATGTTCCTATGACTATGAGATTATGCAACTCCCGTTTACCGGAGGAACACTTTGTGTGCTACCAAACGTCACAACGTAATTGGGTGATTATAAAGGTGCTCTACAGGTGTCTCCAAAGGTACTTGTTGGGTTGGCGTATTTCGAGATTAGGATTTGTCACTCCGATTGTCGGAGAGGTATCTCTGGGCCCACTCAGTAATACACATCACTATAAGCCTTGCAAGCATTGTAACTAATGAGTTAGTTGCGGGATGATGTATTATGGAACGAGTAAAGAGACTTGCCGGTAATGAGATTGAACTAGGTATCGAGATACCGACGATCGAATCTCGGGCAAGTAACATATCGATGACAAAGGGAACAACGTATGTTGTTATGCGGTCTGACCGATAAAGGTCTTCATAGAATATGTGGGAGCCAATATGAGCATCCAGGTTCTGCTATTGGTTATTGACCGGAGAGGTGTCTCGGTCATGTCTACATAGTTCTCGAACCCGTAGGGTCCGCACGCTTAACGTTACGATGACAGTTATATTATGAGTTTATATGTTTTGATGTACCGAAGGTTTTTCGGAGTCCCGGATGTGATCACGGACATGACGAGGAGTCTCAAAATGGTTGAGACATAAAGATTGATATATTGGAAGCCTATGTTTGGATATCGGAAGTGTTCCGGGTGAAATCGGGATTTTTCCGGAGTACCGGGAGGTTACCGGAACCCCCCGGTAACTTAATGGGCTTTAGTGGGCCTAGGTGGAAGAGAGGAGAGGAGGCCAGGGCAGGGCCACACGCCCCTCCCCCCAGTCTGAATAGGACAAGGAGAGGGGGGTGGCGCCCCCCCTTTCCTTCCTCCCCTCCACCTCTTCCCCCTCTCTCTCCTGGTCCAACATGGAAAAGGGGGGGAGTCCTACTCCCGGTAGGAGTAGGACTCCTCCTGGCGCGCCTCTCCCCTTGGCCGGCCGAACCCCCCTTGCTCCTTTATATACGGGGGCAGGGGGGCACCTCTAGACACACAATTGATCATTGATCTCTTAGCCGTGTGAGGTGGCCCCCTCCACCATATTACACCTCGATAATATCGTAGCGGTGCTTAGGCGAAGCCCTGCGTCGGTAGAACCTCATCATTGTCACCACGCCGTCGTGCTGACGAAACTCTCCCTCAACACTCGGCTGGATCGGAGTTCGAGCGATGTCATCGAGCTGAACGTGTGCTGAACTCGGAGGTGCCGTGCGTTTGGTACTTGATCGGTCGGATCGTGAAGACGTACAACTACATCAACCGCGTTGTGTTAAACGCTTCCGCTTTCGGTCCACGAGGGTACATGGACAACACTCTTCCCTCTCGTTGCTATGCATCACCATGATCTTGCGTGTGCGTAGGAAATTTTTTGAAATTACTACGTTCCCCAACAGTGGCATCCGAGCCAGGTTTTATGCGTTGATGTTATATGCACGAGTAGAACACAAGTGAGTTGTGGGAGATATAAGTCATACTGCTTACCAGCATGTCATATTTTGGTTCAACGGTATTGTGAGATGAAGCGGCCCGGACCAACATTACGCGTACGCTTACGCGAGACTGGTTTCACCATTGCGAGCACTCGTTGCTTAAAGGTGACTGGCGGGTGTCTGTCTCTCTCACTTTAGTTGAACCGAGTGTGGCTACGCCCGGTCCTTGTGAAGGTTAAAAGAGCACCAATTTGACAAACTATCGTGGTGGTTTTGATGCATAGGTAAGAACGGTTCTTGCTAAGCCCGTAGCAGCCACGTAAAACTTGCAACAACAAAGTAGAGGACGTCTAACTTGTTTTTGCAGGGCATGTTGTGATGTGATATGGTCAAGACATGATGCTATATTTTATTGTATGAGATGATCATGTTTTGTAACCGAGTTATCGGCAACTGGCAGGAGCCATATGGTTGTCGCTTTATTGTATGAAATGCAATCGCCATGTAATTGTTTTACTTTATCACTAAGCGGTAGCGATAGTCGTAAAAGCAATAATTGGGGAGACGACAACGATGCTACGATGGAGATCAAGGTGTCGCACCGGTGGCGATGGTGATCATGACGGTGCTTCGGAGATGGAGATCACAAGCACAAGATGATGATGGCCATATCATATCACTTATATTGATTGCATGTGATGCTTATCTTTTATGCATCTTATCTTGCTTTGATTGGCGGTAGCATTATAAGATGATCTCTCACTAAAATTTCAAGATAAAAGTGTTCTCCCTGAGTATGCACCGTTGCCAAAGTTCGTCGTGCCCAGACACCACGTGATGATCGGGTGTGATAAGCTCTACGTCCATCTACAACGGGTGCAAGCCAGTTTTGCACACGCAGAATACTCAGGTTAAACTTGACGAGCCTAGCATATGCAGATATGGCCTCGGAACACTGAGACCGAAAGGTCGAGCGTGAATCATATAGTAGATATGATCAACATAGTGATGTTCACCATTGAAAACTACTCCATTTCACGTGATGATCGATTATGGTTTAGTTGATTTGGATCACGTAATCACTTAGATGATTAGAGGGATGTCTATCTAAGTGGGAGTTCTTAAGTAATATGATTAATAGAACTTAAATTTATCATGAACTTAGTACCTGATAGTATCTTACTTGTCTATCTTAATTGTAGATAAATGGCTCGTGCTGTTGTTCCGTTGAATTTTAATGCGTTCCTTGAGAAAGCAAAGTTGAAAGATGATGGTAGCAATTACACGGACTGGGTCCGTAACTTGAGGATTATCCTCATTGCTGCACAGAAGAATTACGTCCTGGAAGCACCGCTGGGTGCCAGGCCTGCTGCAAGAGCAACAGCAGAAGTTATGAACGTCTGGCAGAGCAAAGCTGATGACAACTCGATAGTTCAGTGTGCCATGCTTTACGGCTTAGAACCGGGTCTTCAACGACGTTTTGAACGTCATGGAGCATATGAGATGTTCCAGGAGTTGAAGTTAATATTTCAAGCAAATGCCCGGATTGAGAGATATGAAGTCTCCAATAAGTTCTACAGCTGCAAGATGGAAGAGAATAGTTCTGTCTATGAGCATATACTCAAAGTGTCTGGGTATAACAATCACTTGATTCAACTGGGAGTTAATCTTCCGGATGATAGCGTCATTGACAGAATTCTTCAATCACTGCCACCAAGCTACAAGAGCTTCGTGATGAACTATAACATGCAAGGGATGAATAAGACTATTCCCGAGCTCTTCGCAATGCTAAAGGCAGCGGAGGTAGAAATCAAAAAGGAGCATCAAGTGTTGATGGTCAATAAGACCACTAGTTTCAAGAAAAAGGGCAAAGGGAAGAAGAAGGGGAACTTCAAGAAGAACAGGAAGCAAGTTGCTGTTCAGGAGAAGAAACCCAAATCTGGACCTAAGCCTGAGACTGAGTGCTTCTAGTGCAAGCAGACTGGTCACTGGAAGCGGAACTGCCCCAAGTATTTGGCGGATAAGAAGGATGACAAGGTGAACAAAGGTATATGTGATATACATGTTATTGATGTGTACCTTACCAAAGCTCGCAGTAGCACCTGGGTATTTGATATTGGTTCTGTAGCTAATATTTGCAACTCGAAACAAGGACTACGGATTAAGCGAACACTAGCCAAGGACGAGGTGACGATGCGCGTGGGAAACGGTTCCAAAGTCGATGTGATTGCCGTCGGCACGCTACCTCTACATCTACCTTCGGGATTAGTATTAGACCTAAATAATTGTTATTTGGTGCCAGCGTTGAGCATGAACATTATATCTGGATCTTGTTTAATGCGAGATGGTTATTCATTTAAATAAGAGAATAATGGTTGTTCTATTTATATGAGTAATATCTTTTATGCTCATGCACCCTTGAAGAGTGGTCTATTTTTAATGAATCTCGGTAGTAGTGACACACATATTCATATTGTCGAAGCCAAAAGATGCAGAGTTGATAATGATAGTGCAACTTATTTGTGGCACTGCCGTTTAGGTCATATCGGTGTAAAGCGCATGAAGAAACTCCATAATGATGGACTTTTGGAATCACTTGATTATGAATCACTTGGTACATGCGAACCGTGTCTCATGGGCAAGATGACTAAAACACCGTTCTCCGGAACTATGGAGAGAGCAACTAATTTGTTGGAAATCATACATACAGATGTATGTGGTCCGATGAATATTGAGGCTCGTGGCGGATATCGTTATTTTCTCACCTTCACAGATGATTTGAGCAGATATGGGTATATCTACTTAATGAAACATAAGTCTGAAACATTTGAAAAGTTCAAAGAATTTCAGAACAAAGTTGAAAATCATCGTAACAAGAAAATAAAGTTTCTACGATCAGATCGTGGAGGAGAATATTTGAGTTACGAGTTTGGCCTACATTTGAAACAATGCGGAATTGTTTCGCAACTCACGCCACCCGGAACACCACAACATAATGGTGTGTCCGAACGTCGTAATCGTACTTTACTAGATATGGTGCGATCTATGATGTCTCTTACTGATTTACCGCTATCGTTTTGGGGTTATGCTTTAGAGACGGCTGCATTCACTCTAAATAGGGCACCATCGAAATCCGTTGAGACGATGCCTTATGAACTATGGTTTGGCAAGAAACCAAAGTTGTCGTTTCTTAAAGTTTGGAGTTGCGATGCTTATGTGAAGAAACTTCAATCTGATAAGCTCAAACCTAAATCAGAGAAATGTGTCTTCATAGGATACCCAAAGGAGACTGTTGGGTACACCTTATATCACAGATCCGAAGGCAAGACATTCGTTGCTAAGAATGGATCCTTTCTAGAGAAGGAGTTTCTCTCGAAAGAAGTGAGTGGGGGGGAAGTAGAACTTGATGAGGTAACTGTACCTGCTCCCTTATTGGAAAGTAGATCATCACAGAAACCAGTTTCTGCGACACCTACACCAATTAGTGAGGAAGTTAATGATAATGATCATGAAACTTCAGGTCAAGTTATTACTGAACCTCGTAGGTCAACCAGATTAAGATCCGCACCAGAGTGGCACGGTAATCCTGTTCTGGAGGTTATGTTACTAGACCATGACGAACCTACGAACTATGAAGAAGCGATGGTGAGCCCAGATTCCGCAAAATTGCTTGAGGCCATGAAATCCGAGATGGGATCCATGTATGAGAACAAAGTATGGACTTTGGTTGACTTGCCCGATGATCGGCAAGCCATTGAAAATAAATGGATCTTCAAGAAGAAGACTGACGCTGACGGTAATGTTACTGTCTATAAAGCTCGACTTGTTGCGAAAGGTTTTCGACAAGTTCAAGGGATTGACTACGATGAGACCTTCTCACCCGTAGCGATGCTCAAGTCGGTCCGAATCATGTTAGCAATTGCCGCATTTTATGATTATGAAATTTGGCAAATGGATGTCAAAACTGCATTCCTGAATGGATTTCTGGAAGAAGAGTTGTATATGATGCAACCAGAAGGTTTTGTCGATCCAAAGGGAGCTAACAAAGTGTGCAAGCTCCAGCGATCCATTTATGGACTGGTGCAAGCCTCTCGGAGTTGGAATAAACGCTTTGATAGTGTGATCAAAGCATTTGGTTTTATACAGACTTTTGGAGAAGCCTGTATTTACAAGAAAGTGAGTGGGAGCTCAGTAGCATTTCTGATATTATATGTGGATGACATATTGCTAATTGGAAATGATATAGAATTTCTGGATAGCATAAAGGGATACTTGAATAAGAGTTTTTCAATGAAAGACCTCGGTGAAGCTGCATATATATTAGGCATCAAGATCTATAGAGATAGATCAAGACGCTTAATTGGACTTTCACAAAGTACATACCTTGACAAAGTTTTGAAGAAGTTCAAAATGGATCAAGCAAAGAAAGGGTTCTTGCCTGTACTACAAGGTGTGAGATTGAGTAAGACTCAATGCCCGACCACTGCAGAAGATAGAGAGAAGATGAAAGATGTTCCCTATGCTTCAGCCATAGGCTCTATCATGTATGCAATGCTGTGTACCAGACCTGATGTGTGCCTTGCTATAAGTTTAGCAGGGAGGTACCAAAGTAATCCAGGAGTGGATCACTAGTCAGCGGTCAAGAACATCCTGAAATACCTGAAAAGGACTAAGGATATGTTTCTCGTTTATGGAGGTGACAAAGAGCTCATCGTAAATGTTTACGTTGATGCAAGCTTTGACACTGATCCGGACGATTCTAAATCGCAAACCGGATACGTGTTTACATTGAACGGTGGAGCTATCAGTTGGTGCAGTTCTAAGCAAAGTGTCGTGGCGTGATCTACGTGTGAAGCGGAGTACATAGCTGCTTCGAAAGCAGCAAATGAAGGAGTTCATATCCGATCTAGGTGTCATACCTAGTGCATCGGGTCCAATGATAATCTTTTGTGACAATACTGGTGCAATTGCCTTAGCAAAGGAATCCAGATTTCACAAAAGAACCAAGCACATCAAAAGACGCTTCAATTCCATCCGGGATTTAGTCCAGGTGGGAGACATAGAAATTTGCAAGATACATACGGATCTGAATGTTGCAGACCCGTTGACTAAGCCTCTTCCACGAGCAAAACATGATCAGCACCAAGACTCCATAGGTGTAAGAATCATTACTGTGTAATCTAGATTATTGACTCTAGTGCAAGTGGGAGACTGAAGGAAATATGCCCTAGAGGCAATAGTAAAGTTATTATTTATTTCCTTATGTCATGATAAATGTTTATTATTCATGCTAGAATTGTATTAACCGGAACATGATACATGTGTGAATACATAGACAAACAGAGTGTCACTAGTATGCCTCTACTTGACTAGCTCGTTGATCAAAGATGGTTATGTTTCCTAGCCATAGACATGAGTTGTCATTTGATTAACGGTATCACATCATTAGGAGAATGATGTGATTGACTTGACCCATTCTGTTAGCTTAGCACTCGATCGTTTAGTATGTTGCTATTGCTTTCTTCATGACTTATACATGTTCCTATGACTATGAGATTATGCAACTCCCGTTTACCGGAGGAACACTTTGTGTGCTACCAAACGTCACAACGTAAATGGGTGATTATAAAGGTGCTCTACAGGTGTCTCCAAAGGTACTTGTTGGGTTGGCGTATTTCGAGATTAGGATTTGTCACTCCGATTGTCGGAGAGGTATCTCTGGGCCCACTCGGTAATGCACATCACTATAAGCCTTGCAAGCATTGTAACTAATGAGTTAGTTGTGGGATGATGTATTACAGAACGAGTAAAGAGACTTGCCGGTAACGAGATTGAACTAGGTATCGAGATACCGACGATCGAATCTCGGGCAAGTAACATACCGATGACAAAGGGAACAACGTATGTTGTTATGCGGTCTGACCGATAAAGATCTTCGTAGAATATGTGGGAACCAATATGAGCATCCAGGTTCCGCTATTGGTTATTGACCGGAGAGGTGTCTCGGTCATGTCTACATAGTTCTCGAACCCGTTGGGTCCGCACGCTTAACGTTACGATGACAGTTATATTATGAGTTTATATGTTTTGATGTACTGAAGGTTGTTTGGAGTCCCGGATGTGGTCACGGACATGACGAGGAGTCTCGAAATGGTCGAGACATAAAGATTGATATATTGGAAGCCTATATTTGGACATCGGAAGTGTTCCCGGTGAAATCGGGATTTTTCCGGAGTACCGGGAGGTTACCGGAACCCCCCGGTAACTTAATGGGCCTTAGTGGGCCTAGGTGGAAGAGAGGAGAGGAGGCCAGGGCAGGGCCGCACGCCCCTCCCCCCCAATCCGAATAGGACAAGGAGAGGGGGGCGGCGCCCCCCCTTTCCTTCCTCCCCTCCACCTCTTCCCCCTCTCTCTCCTAGTCCAACATGGAAAAGGGGGGAGTCCTACTCCCGGTAGGAGTAGGACTCCTCCTGGCGCGCCTCTCCCCTTGGCCGGCCGAACCCCCCCCCCCTCCCCCTTGCTCCTTTATATACGGGGGTAGGGGGCACCTCTGGACACACAATTGATCATTGATCTCTTAGCCGTGTGAGGTGCCCCCCTCCACCATATTACACCTCGATAATATCGTAGCGGTGCTTAGGCGAAGCCCTGCGTCGGTAGAACATCATCATTGTCACCACGCCATCGTGCTGACGAAACTCTCCCTCAACACTCGGCTAGATCGGAGTTCGAGGGACGTCATCGAGCTGAACGTGTGCTGGACTCGGAGGTGCCGTGCGTTCGGTACTTGATCGGTCGGATCGTGAAGACGTACGACTACATCAACCGCGTTGTGTTAAACGCTTCCGCTTTTGGTCTATGAGGGTACGTGGACAACAATCTTCCCTCTTGTTGCTATGCATCACCATGATCTTGCATGTGCGTAGGAATTTTTTTGAAATTACTACGTTCCCCAACAGGACTACCTCGGTCACAACACGGAAACGATGCCATATGGGTCATCACCGGTAGATTAACTAAAGTGGCACATTTCATCCCGGTAAAGACAACCCACACCACTCAGAAGCTTGCCAAGCTTTACCTCTCCCGTATAGTTTGCCTGCATGGAGTTCCAAAGACTATAATATCCGACAGAGGCACTCAATTCGTCTCTAGATTTTGGGATCATTTACAACAAGCTCTGGGGACTCGACTAGCATTCAGTACAGCATACCACCCCCAGACTGATGGACAAACTGAACGCGTGAACCAAATTCTAGAGGACATGCTGAGAGCATGTGTTCTCACCTATGGAACCAGTTGGGAAGAAAGCTTGCCATATGCCGAGTTCGCGTACAACAACAATTACCAAGCCAGTCTACAAATGGCACCTTTTGAAGCCTTGTACGGGCGGAGATGTCGTACTCCATTAAATTGGTCAGAAACAGGAGACAGTCGTATCTTCAGCCCAGACATGCTCAAGGAAGCCTAGGAGAAAGTTAGACTAATCAGGGACCGACTCGCTCAAAGCCGACAAAAGAGTTATTACGATCGAAAGCATCGTGAAGTCAGCTTTGAACCCGGTGAATATGTGTATCTACGAGTATCTCCTATGAGGGGCCTGCAACAGTTCAAAGTTAAAGGAAAGCTAGCCCCAAGATTTATTGGACCCTTCTGTGTAGTTGCACGAAGAGGCACAGTAGCCTACCAGCTAGACCTACCCAAAGAGCTGTCAGACGTCCACGACGTGTTCCACGACTCACAGTTAAGGAAATGTGTAAGCAACCCCGAGAAGCAGGTGACGTGCAACCATACCTCACCTACATGGAACGTCCAATAAAAATACTGGAGGAGTCTGAAAGGAGGACTCGTCAGTAAACAATTAAGTTTTTCAAGGTTCAGTGGAGCAATCACACCGCGGATGAAGCAACATGGGAAAGAGAGGATTTTCTTCGGACAGAGTACCCACACCTATTTAAGGATCAGCTGAAATCTCGGGGACGAGATTTTTCCTAAGTGGGTAGGTGTTGTAACACCCCAAAAAAAATTATTTGGTTTTATTAATTTCCTTTTTAGGGGAAGGAGGTTATTTAAATTTTTTTAATACCTCTCCTTCTCAAAAACCTTTAAGGCAAGTATTTTATGTGTTCTTCCCAACATTTACTTTGGTCTTGAGGGCTTTTCATTTAGTGTTGACTCAACACAAATATTTTCTTTGGGAAAGTCTTTGAAATCCTTTCTTTTAAAAATAACCATATGACTTATGAATTGATTCTTCCTCATACAAAATTTTTTTCTTGCCATGACCTAGGTTGAAAATTTTCTTCCAAAACCCCTCCCTCCACTTTGAGTCAAGTCAAATATCCAATCCCAGCAAGTTCAACCCATTTTGATTTTGACTCTATTTATTTTATCCTCAAAACTATTTCTGTCATTTATTTTGAACCTTAGTGATTTACAAAGGAACCACCAGATCCCTTTTGAGTTTTGGTTCCAAACAAACTCCTCTGACTAGTCCTTAGTACCCCCAACCTAGATCCCTCAAGATCCACTTGTCCACAATTCAAAATTTTCAAATTTTGCTTGCTGCAAGTTTGGACCAGATTTGCCATTTTGGGTGAAATTCATTTTTTCTTCTCCAAAAATTCTGAGATAAATCAGGCAGCCCCCAGATGCATTGAGAGACCACCTCACCAAAGATCAGCTCCAGAAATTTTTTCCACATGCCAGAATCATTTCATCGAACAGTTGGCATGCACTGTTTCTGTTCAAATTCAGAAAATTCAGAGTTCCAGTGTTGGGTTCAGTCGACAGCGTCGTTTTCTTCAGAGCCTCGGCGTCAATCTCACCAGTGCTCGCTCTGGCCTCTTGCTCACTTCTCCTTCTTCTTATCCATCGCGCTGCACGGTCATTTGGACGGTTGCGAGCGTCGGCGGTGAGCTGGCAGAGGTACACCGCCCCCGTGAGCGGAGATAGCAACGCTCGCTGCGGCCGCCAGAGAAGCCCAGCGAGGTACGGCGCCGTCCAGCACCGCCCACACCACCAGGAGCCACCGCGTGGCCGTCCTCTTCTCTGGACGCGCTGCAGCACCGTCGCCGTGGCCTGAGAAGCAAAGCGCGCTCTCTGCCGCCGACGAGCCCGTGAGGCCGTTCCGTCGAAGGCCTGGAGTATCGCCCAAGTTGTACCAAGATTAGCCTCTGGATGGGACCAGTAGACCAATCCGTAGCTGCCCAGTCGCCTAAAACCCCCGTTCGACCGCTGCCTCGCCGTAATCATCGCCGGAGTTATCCCGTTCTCGGCAACCGCCTCGAACCGGCTATAAAAGGGAGCCTCGAGCTCGCCTTCGACCCAGCACCACTCCTACACCTCACCAGAGCCACGCCTAGCTACTAGGGAGACCTCGGGGAGGCCTTCTTCCCCGACACCGTTGCAAAGATCTCAAGGGCTAACTCGACGAACTCGCAACACAAGGGACACAAGATTTATACTGGTTCGGGCACCGTTGTGGTGTAATACCCTACTCCAGTGTGGTGGTGGTGGATTGCCTCTTGGGCTGAGGATGAACAGTACAAGGGGAAGAACAGCCTCCTGAGGTCGAGGTCTTCTTGTGCTTGTGTGGTTGAGGATGATCTGAATCCGTTGCCTCCTACGGTGGTGGCTAGTCCTATTTATATAGGCCCTGGTCCTCTTCCCAAATATCGAGCGGGAAGGGAGCCAACAACGGCCAATTTAAAAGGGGACAGCTAGTACAGCTTATCCTGACAAAAGCAGTCTTCGCCTGCAAAAGGCTCTGGTGGTGACGCCGCCTTGGGCTCCATGGTGACCTCCGTCTTGCCGTCCTGCTGGTCTTGGTTTCGTTGCACTGATATGGAAACCTTTGCTTGATGCCTCGGTACTCCGCGCCTGTGCTTGCCTTCTTAGGACAAAATAGGAAATGAGGACACTGTGCGCGCTGGCGCCCGCCTGGTCTCGATCGTCATGGCTCACATCATGAGAACCTCGCGAGGTTTTCCTTGCCTTGATCTCTCCGCCCCTCGCGAGCCAGCCTGATGAGGTCGCTCCTGAGGAGGTCTCGCATCGGCCGCCTCGCGAAGCTTGGCCCCTCGTGAGGGTATTGAGTGCTTGTTGGTGAAGATGGGTCGTACGGGCCCGCTCGCAGAGCCACGCCGTGGGCCGCAGGCAGGCAAGTCTGGGGTCCCCCATTCCCAGAACGCCGACAGTGGTTGGGGACACAACAGACTCTTGGTTATTTGGTTGCAGGGTTGTTTGAGAGAGACCAACTTCATCCTACGCCTCCCACGGATTGATAAACCTTAGGTCATCCACTTGAGGGAAATTTTCTACTGTCCTACAAAACTCTGCACTTGCAGGCCCAACAACGTCTACCAGGATAAATTTGCGTAGTAGACATCAGGGTATAAGCCATGGTAAAGTTGGAATAAAGTAAGTATAATGCAATAATAAAATATGAATGGGTTTGCAACAATACTTAGAGTGGTGATTTTCTTTATTATACTAACAGATCTCATGAAGGTTTTGTTAAGTTTGTGTGATTGAAGTTTTCAAGTTTTGGGTGAGATCCCGATGTATGAAGGAACAAGGAGTGAAAAGAGCCTAAGATTGGGGATGCCCATGGCACCCCAAGTTAATATTCCAGGAGAACCAAGCAACTAAGCTTGGGGATGCCTCGGAAGGCATCCCCTCTTTCTACCATCGGTAATTTTACTTGGAGCTATATTTTTATTCTTTGCTTGTTTCTCTTTTTATTTTGTCACAATTATCCTTGCTGGACACACCTATTTGAGAGACCAAAATTATGCTATGTTTTGTTAGAATTGCTCTGTGTGCTTCACTTAATTTTTTTGAGCTATGGAGTTGCTCTAGTACTTCAATTATATCTTTTTGAGCATGGTGTGCTTTAATATTTTTGTAGAAATACTCTCATGATTCACTTTAATTTATTTGAGAGTTAGTAATTTTTTTGAAGAAATTCTCTCATGCTTCACTTATATTATTTTGAGAGATGAAAAATATTTATGCTCATGTTCTTCACTTAAATTTGTTTGAGCTTGTCAAAAGCAGTTGCAACATATGAAACTAGTCCCAAAGTGATATATATTCAAGAGGGATATAATAAAAACTTTCATGAAGATCATTGGACAAAATAAACTTGATTCTTTGTAATAGTTTTGAGATATGATGATACTAATATGTGAGACATGTTGGTGAGTAATTATGCTTTAGTAAGAACATTGGTGTTAAGGTTTGAGATTCCCTATGCAAGCAAGAAAGTCAATAGTTATGCAATGAAATTACATCCTACTTGTGGTGCATTATTCGGTGTTAGTTATGCTCAATGCTCGTTTATGTGAATTTTTGTTTGTTGGTTGGTTGCTTCTCAATCTATTTTTGAAGGAAATATGCCCTAGAGGCAACAACAAAGTTGTTATTTATATTTCCTAATATCATGATAAATGTTTATTATTCATGCTAGAATTGTATTAGTCGGAAACTTAGTGCATGTGTGAATACATAGACAAACAGAGTGTCACTAGTATGCCTCTACTTGACTAGCTCGTTGAATCAAAGATGGTTAAGTTTCCTAGCTATAGACATGAGCTGTCATTTGATTAACGTGATCACATCATTCGAGAATGATGTGATTGAATTGACCCATCCGTTAGCTTAGCACTATGATTGTTTAGTTTATTGCTATTGCTTTCTTCATAACTTATACATGTTCCTATGACTATGAGATTATGCAACTCCCGAATACCGGAGGAACACTTAGTGTGCTATCAAACGTCACAACGTAACTGGGTGATTATAAAGATGCTCTACAGGTGTCTCCGATGGTGTTTCTTGAGTTCGCATAGATCGAGATTAGGATTTGTCACTCCGATTGTCGGAGAGGTATCTCTGGGCCCTCTCGATAATGCACATCACTATAATCCTTGCAAGCAATGTGACTAATGAGTTAGTTGCGGGATGATGCATTACGGAACGAGTAAAGAGACTTGCCGGTAACGAGATTGAACTAGGTATGAGGATACCGACGATCGAATCTCGGGCAAGTAACATAGCGATGACAAAGGGAACAACGTATGTTGTTATGCGATTTTACCGATAAAGATCTTCATAGAATATGTACGAACCAATATGAGCATCCAGGTTCTGCTATTGGTTATTGACCGGAGATGAATCTCGGTCATGTCTACATAGTTCTCGAACCCGTAGGGTCCGCACGCTTAACGTTCGATGACGATCGGTATTATGAGTTTATGTGTTTTGATGAACCGAAGGTTGTTCGGAGTCCCAGATGTGATCACGGACATGACGAGGAGTCTCGAAATGGTCGAGACATAAAGATCGATATATTAGAAGGCTATGTTTGGACATCGGAATGGTTTCGGGTGAGTTCGGGCATTTACCGGAGTACCAGAGGGTTACCGGAACCCCCCCCCCCCCCCCGGGGAGTCTATGGGCCTTATTGGGCCTTAGTGGGAGAGAGGAGGAGGCGCCCAAGGTGGGGGCGCCCCCCCCAAGCCCAATCCGAATTGGGGTGGGGGGCGCCCCCCCTTTCCTTCTTCCTCTCTCCTCCTTCCTTCTTCTCCTACTCCAACTAGGGAAGGGGGAATCCTACTCCCACCGGGAGTAGGACTCCCCCCTTGGGCGCGCCATGAGAGGGCCGGCCCTCCCCTCCTCCACTCCTTTATATACGGGGGAGGGGTTGTCGGTGTCAAAACCGGCGGATCTCGGGTAGGGGGTCCCGAACTGTGCGTCTAAGGTCGATGGTAACAGGAGACAGGGGACACAATGTTTACCCAGGTTTGGTCCCTCTCTATGGAGGTAATACCCTACTTCCTGCTTGATTGATCTTGATGAATATGAGTGTTAGAAGAGTTGATCTACCACGAGATCGTAATGGCTAAAACCCTAGAAGTCTAGCCTGTATGACTATGGCTATGTGTATCCGGTCCTACAGACCTAGCCCTCCGTTTTATATAGACACCGGAGGGATCTAGGGTTACACAAAGTCGGTTACAGAGAAGGGAATCTACATATTTGGTCGCCAAGCTTGCCTTCCACGCCAAGGAGAGTCCCATCCGGACACAAGTAGAGTCTTCGGTCTTTGTATCTTCATAGCCCATCTGTCCGGCCCATGGCTAACAGGCCGGACGCCCGAGGACCCCTTAGTCCAAGACTCCCTTCGTAGCCCCCGAACCAGTCTTCAATGACGAGGTGTTTGGCGCGCAGATTGTCTTCGGCATTGAAAGGCGGGTTCCTCCTCCAATGAACTCAAAGTAATGTATTCGGCCTTCCATTTAATGTCGTACCCCTTGACTTCTGTGTATCAATAACTTCAGCTTCCACGTGTCAAGCGAATACGAGAGGTCAGGGTATTTTTGCACATAACACCCCGACCATGCGAGAAAGAGCGTCTATTTAAAGAGATTGGATCTCAGATCCATTCGGTACCACGCGGAAAAATCCTGAGAGATTGCTAGGAAAGACCACTCCAACATGGCTAGCATTCCCAGCTCTTCCTCCTGTCCCTGTGGCCCAAAAAAAGGCGAGTGGGAGAGGTGCTCCGTATCCCATAGTCAGCTAGTGAAGCTGCAGACACAGGGATTTCTTCCTCCTGCGGATCTGGTCCCCGTTCGGGCAGGGTTAGCATGCGGAGGATTTCCCCAATCCATCCGGGGGAACGAGTGTGTTTCATCCCCTACCTACTAAGAGGCGTCGGATTTCCAATTCAGCCGTTCCTCCGAGGGCTTCTGGAGTATTATGGCCTCCAACTGCACAACTTCACTCCGGCCTCCATCCTGCACATCTCGGGTTACGTCACTCTTTGCGAGCTATTTCTGGGTTGTGAGGACCATTTTGAATTGTGGAGAAAGCTATTCTGCCTCGTCCCACGTAACCACGAGGGCCAATATTTGAAGTGGGCGGAGCCGAAATATGGCGTATCGCCGAGACCGGATACCTGTCCGGCACACCAAAGAAGGCATCCGAAGAATGGCCTTCCGAATGGTTCTATATTGAGGACGCCGCACTTCCCGACCCAGTTCGGAAGGGTCTTCCCGAGTTCGCAAGCGTTCTGTTAAAGAAATGCCACAGCTGGCGCCCTCGGAGTCTCGAGGAGGATGATAGTGCGGAAGTTCGTCAACTCATGAGCAAGATAAAGACGCTCGCCCAGTCCGGATTATCAATAGTTGAGGTAATGGCGACTTCCATAGTGCGGGGGGGGGGGGTCAGCTGCTCCAATATCGAGGGCTTCCCTTGTGGCACTATAATGGGGAGGATGACGCTTCCCGCTGTGGCCGGAAGGGTCCAGACACCCCCGCCGCTCTGGCCAAGATATTAGCCGAACTGTTCAAAGGGGAGGAAGAGGAATTTCTTCGTATTAAGCGCAGAGATGGATATTCTATGTACAATCCTCCTAGCTGGGTAAGTCCCAACCCCTCTGCTCTACTCATTCCACTCCCCAAGTCATCTTTAATGATTTTTTAATCCGCCTATTTATAACAGCACTGGCGAAAGATCTCCGAGGGGCTTCACAGTCCCGCCCCACAGCCCGAGGACCACAACCGGGACCTTGACCCTGGATTCGAAGATGATTCGGATATATTCGTGGTGCTCGCGGACGGGGTGTTTTACCAGGCGTGCTATGACGGCACGGAAGTGGCCATCACTGCCGATTATCCCGGTCTTCTTCCTGCCTCACACGTAAGTAATCAGGAGACATCTCCTCCGAAAGAGTTCCCTCGTTCTGCCTCACCCGCCGCATTGTCTCGTGCTCCAAAGGGGAAACGTTCGGCGTGCCATGCTACCCTAGGGGCGACTCCGAAGAGAGCGGCTCCCACACCGGGCAAGCCTTCATCGAAGAGGAAGGCAAACGAAGACACGGTCAAGCCTTCATCGAAGAGGTACGGATTCGTAAATATGTTCTTTAGCATTCGCATCCAACTGTGACTTTTATGTTTGTCCTGTATCAGGAAAAAAGTTCGCCGGACTATGACCGGGAATTCGGCCAGTCGTACTCCCAACAGCTAGGATTCAGACCCTGCCGAAGAGACGGGGGCCGATACAGGAGTGATGCCGGACTGTCCTTCGGCCGAGGGTTCGGAAGATATGTCCGTCACCAACTCAAGTGGAGAGCGCCATGAATCATCGGCGCCAGAGGGCCGTTTTACGAGACCCCAGCTTCTCAAAACAAGCGTTCGATGCCTTCAGCTCGGCTGATGCATACATCTGAGCTGCTCGAGATGGGCTTAACAGAGCCACAGAGCAGCATTTAAAAGATGTGCAGGTAAGTTTACTTTGTCCGAATATGATAACCATATGCCAGTAGCCCCCGAGACTTGAAGCAGTTGGTACAACTGATTTATGGATCGTTGTATAACCAGGTTCTTACAGAGAAGAACGACCTGCTAGCCCAAGAGCTAGAAAAGTGTCGGACACAGCTAACTGCTGTTACCGCTGAACTGGAAAAGTCCAAGAAGGCGTCCTCTGGTAATATTTCCCTCCATCGAGAAACAATAATTATATAACAGATGTGCTAATACTGTTGCTTATCTCATAACAGGATCGTCAAATCAACTGGAGGAGAAACTGAAAGCCGCTCAAGCGGGAGAGAAAGAGGCGAAAAGACTACACGCCGCAGGCGAGCATGTTCTGACCCGAGTCAGAGAGGAGAAAAACAAACTCCAGGATTCAAACACTCAGCTGGGCAAGGAACTGAAAGATGTGCGGGCCCAGCTGGCTAACTCCGTGAAGGAGAATAAAAGGCTGCGAGGCGGCATATTCAGTATGTGGCTGAACTTACCTTATAATAGTTCGGAGATGAAAGGAACTGATAGAGTTATGTTTGTAGGTATGCTGACGGGCCATCCCGAAGAGGAGATGTCCGGATCGTCGGGTGATCTACTGCAAGGGCTGTCGTAAATGCATGAGCAAGCTCGACAGGCAATGCGGAGTGCTGCCAAGGCCTTATGGCCATCCGCCTCCCCTCCAGGGAGTATGGAGGAGCTTGCAGAGCTATTCAAGGGAGCACAGTGGCGTATCCGATTATGGAAAATATCGGCCTGCCGGGAGGGTGCGCGAGAGGCCTGGGCCATGGTGAAAACACGGTATACCAAGCTTGATCCGAATCGCATGGCCCGGGTCGGACCTCTAGGGTCAGATGGGAAAGAAATTCCTGTTAATTTGGTATATGACCAAGTAGAAGTAGCCGCCAAGTATTCCCAACAGGATTGTAAGTTAGACAGCCTGTTGGACCGTATAGAGGAGGAAATTTTTTAGTCCAAGAGACTATGTACTTTCCTTGACATATGTAACTCTAGCTGAATTGTAAAACGATTGTCATGGCAGACCTTTTCGCTTCAACCTCTGGACCCGAAGGTGCGGAGTGTTTCTGAATACCAGAGCGGCCAAATAGACCAGGGTATGCGTGGGAACCAGGCGTAGGGGTCATAGTTTCTTGAACAGACAAGTTGTATCCGGCTAGTTACGTTATATTACATTAAGATTGTAAGAAACATCTTCCAGAGAGAATAGTTCCGTTAAGGGTTCCTTTCCCTGGGTGTGCATGCGTTAATGTGCATGTCCGAACTATGATTGGGAAATCGCAGTATATATTACCTCTGGGGGTTCACAATGGGGTGAATGCAAAAAACATCTTTAATTCACTGACCGAATATTCCCTTAAGAATGCTAGCTTTCGGCTTCACCCAGTCTGAGGTACACATCCGGATGACCCGGCAGTAACAATCACAGAGGTGCTCCCTTTATGCCCTAGCCGAACTAACGGGAACGTAGGGCATAAGCACAGGAGCCAGGCAACCCAGCTTGGCCAAAAATTAAGTCATATCGATGCATATAATGGCGAAGAAAAGGTACATATGGGAAAAACGCATATGTGAGGAGCTTGATGCTCGAGAAATAATAATAACAAGCTTTTGTCCAAGAAGCCCCCAGGTATAATGGACGTACATATTTGAAGATGTATACGTCAGAGGTGCGCGGTCTAGCCGCACAAGAGCTTTAAGGCGAAGAAGAAAAATGAAAAAGAGAGAAAAAATAATGGAAACCGCAGGGGGAAAGAGATGAACAAAGAGTTCGGCGCTAGGCATAGAATCTTCGGAGTCTGGCCGCATTCCAGGGGTTCAGCTCTAGGCGATTGTCTGATGCATCACGCAGGCGGTATGCTCCTCCGGTGAGAACTTCATCAATGATGAGGGGACCCTCCCATTTGGGCTTGAATTTGTCCTTTTTCTTCTCCGGCAAGCGTAGAACGAGTTCGCCAACGTTGTAAGTCTTGGCCCGTACTTCTCTGCTTTGATATCTGCGGGCCTGCTGTTGATAAAGTGCAGAACGGGCTTTTGCGACGTCGCGCTCTTCCTCCAGGGCATCTAGGCTGTCCTGCCGATCAAGCTCGGCCTCTCTCTCTTCGTACATGCGCACTCGAGGTGAGTCATGGATAATATCGCAGGGTAACACCGCCTCTGCGCCGTACACCATAAAGAAAGGTGTGTATCCAGTAGTACGGTTGGGCGTGGTCCGCAGCCCCCAGAGTACGGAGTCGAGCTCCTCAACTAGTGCTTGTCTGATTCTCTCAAAGACCGCACTAGTCTGGGTTTAATGCCACTCATAATAAGACCATTGGCCCTTTCGACCTGACCGTTTGTTTGCGGGTGATAGACAGAGGCGTAGTCGAGCTTAATGCCCAGATTAGCGCACCAGGTTTTCACCTCGTCGGCTGTAAAATTGGAGCCGTTATCGGTGATGATGCTGTGTGGAACACCATAACGGTGCACAACACTTGATATGAATTCTATCACTGGCCCGACTTCGTCCGTTTTGACTGGTTTGGCCTCGATCCACTTGGTGAATTTATCCACCATGACTAGCATGTATTTTTTCTTATGGCTTCCTCCTTTAAGGGGTCCAACCATATCCAGTCCCCAGACCGCAAAAGGCCAGGTGATGGGGATTGTTTGGAGAGTAGTGGGTGGCATATGGCTTTGGTTGGCGAAAAGCTGGCATCCAACGCAACGTTGAACAAGGTCCTGTGCATCTGCTCGGGCCATCGGCCAGTAGAAACCTGTACGGAAGGCCTTGCTTACAAGGGCCCGAGCCGCGGCGTGGTGACCACCGAGACCAGCATGGATTTCAGCCAAGAGCTGCCGCCCCTCTTCCTCGGAGATACATCTTTGAAGTACTCCGGTAGTGCTTTTCTTGTAGAGTTCTCCGTTGTGAACCTTGTAGGCTTTCGAATGCCGGACAATGCAGCGAGCCTCATTCTGATTCTTAGGGAGTTCTCGCCTATCAAGGTAGGCTAAGAAAGGTTCGGTCCATGGGGCGATGACTGCCATGATGAGATGGGCCGACGATGTTATTTCGGTGGCTGAGCCACCGACGGTATCAGTGTGTTCGGAATCGGGGGCTATGGTCAGATCCGGACTGGTGTTGTTGCTCCCCCCTTGCCACACCACGGATGGCTTAAAAAGCCTTTCCAGGAAGATGTTAGGCGGGATGGGGTCGCGCTTGGTGCCGATGCGAGCAAGGACATCCGTCGCTTGATTGCTTTCTCGAGCCACATGATGGAACTCGAGCCCCTCGAACCGAGCTGATATTTTGAGAACAGCATTACGGTAAGCTACCATCTTCAGATCTTTGGCATCAAAATCTCCATTTATTTGAGATATTGCAAGGTTTGAATCCCCGCGCACTTCCAGGCGCCGTATGCCCATGGAGACAGCCATCCGAAGACCATGCAATAAGGCTTCATATTCGGCTGCGTTATTGGAGTCTGTGTATAATATTTGGAGCACATACTGGACTACGTCTCCGGCGGGGGACGTTAGAACGACGCCCGCTCCCAAGCCTGCCAACATTTTGGAACCATCGAAGTACATAACCCAGTTGGAATATGTGTCGTACTCTTTAGGGAGTTCGGCCTCTGTCCATTCGGTGACGAAGTCAGCCAGTACTTGTGACTTAATGGCGCAACGCGGTTTGTATGTTATGTCAAATGGAAGGAGCTCGATGGCCCATTTGGCAATCCGGCCCGTAGCCTCGCAGTTGTTTATTATGTCATTGAGCGGTACTTCGGAAGCCACCATTATCGAACACTCCTGGAAATAGTGTCGTAGCTTCCGGGATGCGATGAAGACCGCGTATGCTATCTTTTGGTAGTGAGGGTACCGGGATTTTCATGGTGTGAGGACAGTGGATACGTAGTATACCGGTTTGGATTTGTGTCCCTCTTGCTCTCGCTCAACGACGAGCACGGCGCTCACCACCTAGTGTGTTGCCGATATGTATAATAACATGGGTTCGCCGACGTCCGGCGCAGCCAAGATTGGGTTGCTTGCCAGAAGGGTTTTTATTTCTTCCAATCCGGCCGTTGCCGTCTCCGTCCACTCAAAGTGATCGGTGCGTCGAAGAAGGCAATAAAGGGGCAATGCCTTTTCCCCCAATATGGAGATAAAGCATCTTAAAGCTGCCACGCATCCGGTGAGTTTTTGGACTTGTTTAAGGTCCGTTGGCGTAGCCAATTGTGACAAAGCTCGTATTTTTGCTGGGTTTGCTTCGATTCCTCTATTGGAAATGATGAAGCCCAGCAGTTTTCCAGCAGGGACACAGAAAACACACTTTTCTGGGTTGAGCTTGATGTCATATGCACGGAGGTTGTCGAATGTGAGACGTAAATCGTCTATTAGTGTTTCGACGTGCCTAATTTTGATGACGACGTCGTCCACATAAGCTTCAACTGTCTTGCCGATCTGTTTCTCCAGGCATGTTTGAATCATGCGCTGGTAGGTGGCGCCGGCGTTTTTGAGCCCGAAGGGCATGGTGTTGAAGCAGAATGGCCCATATGGGGTAATGAATGTTGTTGCGGCTTGGTCGGACTCCTTCATTTTCATTTGATGGTATCCGTAATATGCGTCAAGAAAACACAGTGAGTCGTGTCCTGTGGTAGCATCAATGATCTGGTCGATGCGGGGGAGGGGGAAGGGATCCTTAGGGCAAGCCTTATTGAGGTCTTTGAAATCGACATGCAGGCACCAGGATTTGTCCTTCTTTGGCACCATCACCAGGTTTGCCAGCCAGTCTGGGTGTTTTATTTCTCTAATGAATCCGGCCTCGATTAGCTTGGCTAGCTTCTCCCCCATAGCTTGACGTTTGGGTTCGGAAAAGCGCCGCAATGTTTGCTTGACCGGTTTGTATCCCTTCAATATATTGAGGCTATGTTCAGCCAACTTTCGTGGGATTCCTGGCATATCAGAAGGGTGCTAAGCGAATATATCCCAGTTTTCACACAGGAACTCTCGTAGCGTGGCGTCAACAGCTGGGTCTAGTTGCGCTCCAACAGATGTTGTCTTCTTGGGGTCTGTTGGATGGACCTGGAATTTGACTATTTCTTCTGCCGGTTTGAAGGAGGTGGATTTGGGTCGTTTGTCTAGGATCACATCGTCCCTATCCACCGTGGAGCGCAGAGCGGTTAATTCTTCGGCCGCGAGGGCTTCAGATAGTGCCTCAAGGGCCAGGGATGCGGTTTTATTTTCGGCGCGGAGTGCTATGTCCGGATCACTGGGGAGAGTGATTATGCCGTTGGGCCCGGGCATCTTAAGCTTCATGTACCCGTAATGAGGTATAGCTTGGAAGCGTGTGAAAGCATCTCGCCCCAATAGGGCGTGATATCCACTGTTGAAAGGGACCACTTGGAAGGTTATCTCTTGGGACCGATAATTCTCCGGCATGCCGAATACCACATCAAGTGTAATTTTTCCCGCACACCGCGCCTCCCGACTGGGAATGATTCCTCGGAAGGTCGTGCTGCTTTGCTTGATGCGGCTCCTGTCTATTTCCATTTTGTGGAGTGTATCCTCATAAATGAGGTTTAAGCCGCTGCCGCCGTCCATGAGAACCTTGGTGAGCCGAAAGTCGTCCATGATTGGACTGAGGACCAAGGCGGCTGGTGCTCATACTGTCCTGTATTTTGGCTCATCACCGACATTAAAGGTTATAGCCGTGTCGTTCCAAGGGTTTATTGCTGTGATTTGGCAGATTTCGGCGAGGTTGTAGAGTGCCCTTTTGCGCTTATTGTTTGAAGCGAATGTCTCGAAGACCGTCAATACTCTGAGGTCGTCTTCTTTCGGGGGGTGTTGCTCTATGGTGTTTTTGGTGAGGATATCCTCGCCGCTCTTGGCTACTTGCCGGAGTATCCAACATGCTCTAAGGCTGTGGGTTGATATGGTATCCGGTGTTGTGTGTATTTTGCATGGCCCATCGAGCCATCCCTCCAGAACGGTTCCGTGTCGTGTAATGGGCTTATATTTCTTTGCTACTGGTCCGGGCGTGCCACGAGGGTGCGCCCTTTTCGCCTAAACGAGGGGTTGAGTGAGGGCTGATGGCTCCCAGGGGGCTGCCTAAGCTTTCGAGGCACTTTCCATTGCGCTGTACTTCCGTACAATAGTTGCCAAGTCAGCAAAGTGTAGTATGCGGTGTCGATTGATAGCGTTGAGGATTCCTTCGTCCGTGTTGTTGCAGAACGCTGATATCGCGTCCTCGTCACGGCAATCTTTAATCTTGTCCTTGACAAGGAGGAATCTGGCCCAGAAGTGGTGGACCGTTTCCTGAGACTGCTGTTGTATGCTCATGAGAGCGCTTATGTCTGGGTGGGTGGGTGGATTTAAATCCGGACCCTCACCCAATTGTTGTTCCGGGGTCTGAAGATCTTCCGGACTTAACAGTCCGGGCTCCGGAATATCCACTGATTTCTTAGACCCGCCTTCCAATTCTATGTTCGGAGGGCAGGTCGTATCTTTTCGCAGGTGGGTGTCCGGCTCTTCAAGGTCGGAGATCCGAACATAGTCCGTCCTCGGTATAGAGGAGGAGTTGTCGTCTTGCTCCACGACTACCGCTATCTGGTGGGTGATCGGTGGAGATTTGATTTCTCTCTGATCGGGTTTAAGCCCAATCCGATCGTAGTTTGCAGCGATACCCAGAGCGGCGATGCAATCAAGGAGCTCGTTCAAAGACGAAAAATCTGCCGGATCCATCTGCTTGGAGTGTTTGGAGTCGATACGGAGGGGATTTTCGATGACCCGAGAGGTCATTATCGGCTTAACAGCCAAACGGGCGGGCATGGTGAAGCCGCCCAGCCGGAGGGTTTGGCCTGGGGCCAGTCCTCCTCCGGAGGTGATGTCGTCTTTGAGAACAAGGCGAGTCACGACGTCATAGTGGAACTCTCAATGAAAGCACCAATGTCGGTGTCAAAACCGGCGGATCTCGGGTAGGGGGTCCCGAACTGTGCGTCTAAGGTCGATGGTAACAGGAGACAGGGGACACAATGTTTACCCAAGTTCGGGCCCTCTCTATGGAGGTAATACCCTACTTCCTGCTTAATTGATCTTGATGAATATGAGTGTTACAAGAGTTGATCTACCACGAGATCGTAATGGCTAAAACCCTAGAAGTCTAGCCTGTATGACTATGGCTATGTGCATCCGGTTCTACAGACCTAGCCCTCCGGTTTATATAGACACCAGAGGGATCTAGGGTTACACAAAGTCGGTTACAAAGAAGGGAATCTACATATTTGGTCGCCAAGCTTGCCTTCCATGCCAAGGAGAGTCCCATCCGGACACAAGTAGAGTCTTTGGTCTTTGTATCACAGCCCATCAGTCCGGCCCATGCCTAACAGGCCGGACGCCCGAGGACCCCTTAGTCAAGGACTCCCTCAGGGGGCACCCCATAGACACACAAGTTGATTGTTTAGCCGTGTGCGGTGCCCCCCTCCACATATTTCCACCTCGGTCATATCGTTCTACTGCTTAGGCGAAGCCCTGCGTCGGTAACTTCATCATCACCGTCATCACGCCGTCGTGGTGACGAAACTCTCCCTCGACCTCAGCTGGATCTAGAGTTCGTGGGACGTCATCGAGGTGAACATGTGCAGATCGCAGAGGTGTCGTACTTTCGGTGCTAGGATCAGTCGGATCGTGAAGATGTACGACTACATCAACCGCGTTGTCATAACGCTTCCGCTTTCGATCTACGAGGGTACGTGGACAACACTCTCCCCTCTCGTTGCTATGCATCACCTTGATGGATCTTGCGTGTGCGTAGGAATTTTTTTGAAATTACTGCGTTCCCCTACAGTGGTATCTGAGCCAGGTCTATGTGTAGATGTTATATGCACGAGTAGAACACAAAGAGTTGTGGGCTATAATAGTCATACTGCTTACCAGCATGTCATACTTTGATCCGGCGGTATTGTTGGATGAAGCGGCTCGGACCGACATTACGCGTACGCTTACACGAGACTGGTTCTACCGACGTGCTTTGCACACAGGTGGCTAGCGGGTGTCAGTTTCTCCAACTTTAGTTGAATCGAGTGTGACTACGCCCGGTCTTTGTTCAAGGTTAAAAAAGACACTTGACGAAAAATCGTTGTGGTTTTGATGCGTAGGTAAGAACGGTTCTTGCTCAGCCCGTAGCAGCCACGTAAAACTTGCAACAACAAAGTAGAGGACGTCTAACTTGTTTTTGCAGGGCATGTTGTGATGTGATATGGTCAAGACATGATGCTAAATTTTATTGTATGAGATGATCATGTTTTGTAACAGAGTTATCGGCAACTGGCAGGAGCCATATGGTTGTCGCTTTATTGTATGCAATGCAATCGCCCTGTAATTGTTTTTACTTTATCACTAAGCAGTAGCGATAGTCGTAGAAGCGATAGTTGGCGAGACAACAACGATGCCACGATGGAGATCAAGGTGTCGCGCCGGTGACGATGGTGATCATGACGGTGCTTTGGAGATGGAGATCAAAGGCACAAGATGATGATGGCCATATCATATCACTTATATTGATTGCATGTGATGTTTATCCTTTATGCATCTTATTTTGCTTAGTTCGGCGGTAGCATTATAAGATGATCTCTCACTAAATTTCAAGGTACAAGTGCTCTCCCTAAGTATGCACCGTTGTGAAAGTTCGTCGTGCCGAGACACCACGTGATGATCGGGTGTGATAAGCTCTACGTTCACATACAATAGGTGCAAGCCAGTTTTGCACACGCATAATACTCGGGTTAAACTTGACGAGCCTATCATATGTAGATAAGGCCTCGGAACACTGAGACCGAAAGGTCGAGCATGAATCATATAGTAGATATGATCAACATAGTGATGTTCACCATTGAAAACTACTCCATCTCACATGATGATCGGACATGGTTTAATTGATTTGGATCACGTGTCACTTAGATGATTAGAGGGATGTCTATCTAAGTGGGAGTTCTTAAGTAATATGATTAATTGAACTTTAATTTATCATGAACTTAGTACCTGATAGTATTTTGCATGTCTATGTTGTTGTAGATCAATGGCCCGTGCTACTGTTCCTTTCAATTTCAATGTGTTCCTAGAGAAAGCTAAGTTGAAAGATGATGTTAGCAACTACACGGACTAGGTCCATAACTTGAGGATTATCGCCTTTGCTGCACATAAGAATTACGTCCAAGAAGCACCGCTAGGTGCCAGGCCTGCTGCAGATGCTGCTGATGACATTAAGAACGTCTGGCAAAGCAAAGTTGATGACTACTCGATAGTTCAGTGTGCCATGCTTTACGGCTTAGAACTGGGACTTCAACGTTGTTTTGAACGCCATGGAGCATATGAGATGTTCCAGGAGTTGAAGTTAATATTTCAAGCAAATGCCCGGATTGAGAGATATGAAGTCTCGAATAAGTTCTACAACTGCAAAATGGAGGAGATAGTTCTGTCAGTGAACATATACTCAGAATGTCTGGGTACCACAACCACTTGACTCAGCTGGGAGTTAATCTTCCTGATGATAGTGTCATTGGCAGAGTTCTTCAATCACTGCCACCAAGCTACAAGAGCTTTGTGATGAACTATAATATGCAAGGGATGGATAAGACAATTCCCGAGCTCTTCGTAATGCTAAAGGCTGCGGAGGTAGAAATCAAGAAGGAGCATCAAGTGTTGATGGTCAACAAGACCACCAGTTTCAAGAAAAAGGGTAAAGGGAAGAAGGGGAACTTCAAGAAGAATGGCAAGCAAGTTGCTGCTCAAGTGAAGAAGCCCAAGTCTGGACCTAAGCCTGAGACTGAGTGCTTCTACTGCAAAGTGACTGGTCACTGGAAGTGGAACTGCCCCAAGTATTTGGCGGATAAGAAGGATGGCAAGGTGAACAAAGGTATATGTGATATACATGTTATTGATGTGTACCTTACTAATGCTCGCAGTAGTGCCTGGGTATTTGATACTGGTTATGTTGATAATATTTGCAACTCGAAATAGGGACTACGAATTAAGCGAAGATTGGCTAAGGGCGAGGTGACGATGCGCGTGGGAAATGGTTCCCAAGTCGATGTGATCGCCGTCGGCACGCTACCTCTACATCTACCTTCAGGATTAGTTTTAGACCTGAATAATTGTTATTTGGTGCCGGCGTTAAGCATGAACATTTGGATCTTGTTTGATGCGAGACGGTTATTCATTTAAATATGAGACTAATGGTTGTTCTATTTATATGAGTAATATCTTTTATGGTCATGCACCCTTGAAGAGTGGTCTATTTTTGATGAATGTTGATAGTAGTGATACACATATTCATAATGTTGAAGCCAAAAGATGCAGAGTTGATAATGATAGTGCAACTTATTTGTGACACTGCCGTTTGGGTCATATTGGTGTAAAGCGCATGAAGAAACTCCATTCTGATGGACTTTTGGAATCACTTGGTACTTGCGAACCATGCCACATGGGCAAGATGACTAAAACTCCGTTCTCTGGAACAATGGAGCGAGCAACAGATTTATTGGAAATCATACATACTGATGTATGTGGTCCAATGAACATTGAGGCTCGCGGCGGGTATCGTTATTTTCTGACCTTCACAGATGATTTGAGTAGATATGGGTATATCTACTTGATGAAACATAAGTCTGAAACATTTGAAAAGTTCAAAGAATTTCAGAGTGAAGTGGAAAATCATCGTAACAAGAAAATAAAGTTTCTGTGATCTGATCGTGGAGGAGAATATTTGAGTTACAAGTTTGGTCTTCATTTGAAACAATGCGGAATAGTTTCGCAACTCACGCCACCCGGAACACCACAGCGTAATGGTGTGTCCAAACATCGTAATCGTACTTTACTAGATATGGTGCGATCTATGATGTCTCTTACTGATTTACCACTATCTTTTTGGGGTTATGCTTTAGAGACGGCTGCATTCACGTTAAATAGGGCACCATCTAAATCCGTTGAGGTGACAACTTATGAACTGTGGTTTGGCAAGAAACCCAAGTTGTCGTTTCTTAAAGTTTGGGGCTGTGATGCTTATGTGAAAAAACTTCAACCTGATAAGCTCAAACCCAAATCAGAGAAATGTGTCTTCATAGGATACCCAAAGGAGACTGTTGGGTACACCTTCTATCACAGATCCGAAGGCAAGACATCGTTTCTAAGAATGGATCCTTTATATAGAAGGAGTTTCTCTCGAAAGAAGTGAGTGGGAGGAAAGTAGAACTTGATGAGGTAATTGTACCTGCTCCCTTATTGGAAAGTAGTTCATCACAGAAATCGGTTCTTGTGACTACTGCACCAATTAGTGGGGAAGCTAATGATGATGATCATGTAACTTCAGATCAAGTTACTACTGAACCTCGTAGGTCAATCAGAGTAAGATCCGCACCAGAGTGGTACGGTAATCCAGTTCTGGAGGTCATGTTACTTGACCATGACGAACCTACGAACTATGAGGAAGCGATGATGAGCCCAGATTCCGCGAAATGGCTTGAGGCCATGAAATCTGAGATGGGATCCATGTATGAGAACAAAGTGTGGACTTTGGTTGACTTGCCCGATGATCGGCAAGCCATCGAGAATAAATGGATCTTCAAGAAGAATACTGACGCTGACGGTAATGTTACTGTCTACAAAGCTCGACTTGTTGCGAAAGTTTTTTGACAATTTCAAGGAGTTGACTACGATGAGTCCTTCTCACCCGTAGCGATGCTTAAGTCCGTCCAAATCATGTTAGCAATTGCTGCATTTTATGATTATGAAATTTGGCAAATGGATGTAAAAACTGCATTCCTGAGTGGATTTCTGGAAGAAGAGTTGTATATGATGCAACCCGAAGGTTTTATCAATCCAAAGGACGCTATCAAAGTGTGCAAGCTCCAGCGATCCATTTATGGACTGGTGCAAGCATCTCGGAGTTGGAATAAACGTTTTGATAGTGTGATCAAAGCATATGGTTTTATACAGACTTTTGGAGAAGCCTATATTTAGAAGAAAGTGAGTGGGAGCTCTGTAGCATTTCTAATATTATATGTGGATGACATATTGTTGATTGGAAATGATATATAATTTCTGGATAGCATAAAAGGATACTTGAATAAAAGTTTTTCAATGAAAGACCTCGGTGAAGCTGCTTATATATTGGGCATCAAGATCTATAGAGATAGATCAAGACGCTTAATTGGACTTTCACAAAGCACATACCTTGATAAATTTTTGAAGAACAAAATGGATCAAGCAAAGAAAGGGTTCTTGCATGTGTTACAAGGTGTGAAGTTGAGTCAGACTCAATGCCTGACCACTGCAGAAGATAGAGAGAAAATGTAAGTCATTCCCTATGCTTCAACCATAGGTTCTATCATGTATGCAATGCTGTGTACCAGAGCTGATGTGTGCCTTGCTATTAGTTTAGCAAGGGAGGTACCAAAGTAATCCAGGAGTGGGTCACTGGACAACGCTCAATAATATCCTGAAATACCTGAAAAGGACTAAGGATATGTTTCTCGTTTATGGAGGTGACAAAGAACTCGTCGTAAATGGTTACGTCGATGCAAGCTTTGACACTGATCCGGATGACTCTAAGTCACAAACCGGATACGTATTTATATTGAATGGTGGAGCTGTAAGTTGGTGTAGTTCTAAGCAAAGTGTCGTGGCGGGATCTACGTGTGAAGCGGAGTACATAGCTGCTTCAGACGCAGCAAATGAAGGAGTCTGGATGAAGGAGTTCATATCCGATCTAGGTGTCATCTAGTGCATCGGGTCCAATGAAAATCTTTTGTGACAATACTGGTGCAATTGCCTTGGCAAAGGAATCATGATTTCACAAGAGAACCAAGCACATCAAGAGACGCTTTAATTCCATCCGCAATCAAGTTAAGGAGGGAGACATAGAGATTTCCAAGATACATACGGATTTGAATGTTGCAGACCCGTTGACTAAGCCTCTCTCACGAGCAAAACGTGATCAACACCAAGACTCCATGGGTGTTAGAATCATTATTGTGTAATCTAGATTATTGACTCTAGTGCAAGTGGGAGACTGAAGGAAATATGCCCTAGAGGCAATAATAAAGTTGTTATTTATATTTCCTTATATCATGATAAATGTTTATTATTCATGCTAGAATTGTATTAACCGGAAACTTAGTACATGTGTGAATACATAGACAAATAGAGTGTCACTAGCATGCCTCTACTTGACTAGCTCGTTGAATCAAAGATGGTTAAGTTTCCTAGCCATAGACATGAGTTGTCATTTGATTAACGGGATCACATCATTCGAGAATGATGTGATTGACTTGACCCATCCATTAGCTTAGCACTATGATCGTTTAGTTTATTGCTATTGCTTTCTTCATAACTTATACATGTTCTATGACTATGAGATTATGCAACTCCTGAATACCGGAGGAACACTTAGTGTGCTATCAAACGTCACAACGTAACTGGGTGATTATAAAGATGCTCTACAGGTGTCTCCGATGGTGTTTGTTGAGTTGGCATAGATCGAGATTAGGATTTGTCACTCCGATTGTCGAAGAGGTATCTCTGGGCCCTCTCGGTAATGCACATCACTATAAGCCTTGCAAGCAATGTGACTAATGAATTAGTTGCGGGATGATGCATTACAGAACGAGTAAAGAGACTTGCCGGTAACGAGATTGAACTAGGTATGAGGATACCGACGATCGAATCTCGGGCAAGTAACATACCGATGACAAAGGGAAGAACGTATGTTGTTATGCGGTTTGACCAATAAAGATCTTCGTAGAATATGTAGGAACCAATATGAGCATCCAGGTTCCGCTATTGGTTATTGACAGGAGATGAATCTCGGTCATGTCTACATAGTTCTCGAACCCGTAGGGTCCGCACGCTTAATGTTCGATGACGATCGGTATTATGACTTTATGTGTTTTGATGAACCTAAGGTTGTTCGGAGTCACGGATGTGATCACGGACATGAAGAGGAGTCTCGAAATGGTCGAGACATAAAGATCGATATATTGGAAGGCTATGTTTGTACATCAGAATGGTTCCGGGTGAGTTCGGGCATTTACCGGAGTACCGGAGGGTTACTGGAACCCCACGGGGACTCTATGGGCCTTATTGGGCCTTAGTGGGCGAGATGAGGAGGCGGCCAAGGTGAGGCCCCCCCCAAGCCCAATCCGAATTGGGGTGGGGGCCCGGGCCCCCTTTCCTTCTCCCTCTCTCCTCCTTCCTTCTTCTCCTACTCCAACTAGGGAAGGGGGTATCCTACTCCCACCGGGAGTAGGACTCCCCCCTTTGGCACGCCATGACAGGGCCGTGAAGGAAATGTGCCCTAGAGGCAATAGTAAAGTTATTATTTATTTCCTTATTTCATGATAAATGTTTATTATTCATGCTAGAATTTTATTAACTGGAAACTTAGTACATGTGTGAATACATAGACAAAAAGAGTGTCACTAGTATGCCTCTACTTGACTAGCTCGTTAATCAAAGATGGTTAAGTTTCCTAGCCATAGACATGAGTTGTCATTTGATTAACGGGATCACATCATTAGAGAATGATGTGATTGACAAGACCCATCCGTTAGCTTAGCATTATGATCGTTGAGTTTTATTGTTATTGCTTTCTTCATGATTTATATATGTTCCTTTGACTATGAGATTATGCAACTCCCGAATACCGGAGGAACACTTAGTGTGCTATCAAACGTCACAACGTAACTGGGTGATTATAAAGATGCTCTACAGGTGTCTCCGATTGTGTTTGTTGAGTTGGCATAGATCAAGATTAGGATTTGTCACTTCGATTGTTGGAGAGGTATCTCTGGGCCCTCTCGGTAATGCACATCACTATTAGCCTTGCAAGCAATGTGACTAATGAGTTAGTTGTGGGATGATACATTACGGAACGAGTAAAGAGACTTGCCGGTAACGAGATTGAACTAGGTATGAGGATACCGACGATCGAATCTCGGGCAAGTAACATACCGATGACAAAGGGAACAATGTATGTTGTTATGCGGTATGACCGATAAAGATCTTCGTAGAATATGTAGGAACCAATATGAGCATCTAGGTTCTACTATTGGTTATTGACCGGAGATGAATCTCAGTCATGTCTACACAGTTCTCGAACCCGTAGGGTCCACACACTTAACGTTCGATGACGATCGGTATTATGAGTTTATGTGTTTTGATGAACCGAAGGTTTTTCGGAGTCTTGGATGTGATCACGGACATGACGAGGAGTCTCGAAATGGTCGAGACATAAAGATCGATATATTGGAAGGCTATGTTTGGACATCGGAATGGTTCTGAGTGAGTTCGGGCATTTATCGGAGTACCGGAGGGTTACCGGAACCCCCCGGGGAGTCTATGGGCCTTATTGGGCCTTAGTGGCAGAGAGGAGGAGGCAGCCAAGGTGGGCCCCCCAAGCCCAATCCGAATTGGGAGGGGTGCTGGCCCCCTTTCCTTCTCTCCCTCTCCCTCTTCCTTCTTCTCCTACTCCAACTAGGGAAAAGGGGAATCCTACTCCCACCGGGAGTAGGACTCCCCCCTTGGGCGCATCATGAGAGGGCCGGCCCTCCCCTCCTCCACTCCTTTATATACGGGGGAGGGGGGCACCCCATATACACACAAGTTGATTGTTTAGCCGTGTGCGGTGCCCCCCTCCACAGATTTCCACCTCGGTCATATCGTTGTAGTGCTTAGGCAAAGCCCTGCGTCAGTAACTTCATCATCACCGTCATCACGCCGTCGTGCTAACGAAACTCTCCCTCGACCTCAGCTGGATCTAGAGTTCATGGGATGTCACCGAGCTAAACATGTGCAGATCGCAGAGGTGCCGTACATTCGGTGCTAGGATCGGTCGGATCATGAAGACGTACGACTACATCAACCGCGTTGTCATAACGCTTCCGCTTTCGGTCTACGAGGGTACGTGGACAACACTCTCCCCTCTCGTTGCTATGCATCACCTTAATAGATCTTGCGTGTGCGTAGGAATTTTTTTGAAATTACTATGTTCCCCAACAGGCCGGCCCTCCCCTCCTCCACTCCTTTATATACGGGGGAGGGGGGCACCCCATAGACACACAAGTTGATTTTTTAGCCGTGTGCGGTGCCCCCCTCCACAGATTTCCACGTTGGTCATATCGTTGTAGTGCTTAGGCGAAGCCCTGCATCGGTAACTTCATCATCACCGTCATCACGCCGTCGTGATGACGAAACTCTCCCTCGACCTCAGCTGGATCTAGAGTTCATGGGACGTCACCGAGCTGAACGTGTGCAGATCGCAGAGGTGCTGTACTTTCGGTGCTAGGATCGGTCGGATCGTGAAGACGTACGACTACATCAACCCCGTTGTCATAATGCTTCCGCTTTCGTTCTACGAGGGTACGTGGACAACACTCTCCCCTCTCGTTGCTATGCATCACCTTGATGGATCTTGTGTGTGCGTAGGATTTTTTTGAAATTACTGCGTTCCCCTACAATTTGCTAGCCTCCACTTGTACTAAGTAGAAATACTACTTGTGCATCCAAAATCCTTAAACCCAGTTTCGCCATATGAGTCCACCATACCTACCTATATGCGGTATTTCCGTGCTGTTCTAAGTTAATTTGTATGTGCTAACTCTAATTTTCAAAATGAATTTCCTTTTTGTGTGCCTGTACCGCTCATGAAGCGGCAGGGGTGGCCAATATTTTTCCATGCTAGATGTGTTATTCTCAAGATGAGTGTTTATTCACTTGTCATTGCACGAGAGTATGGCGGTAATAGGGATGCCCGGTCCCAAAATGAAATAGAAATTTACTTTATGTTTTCAAATAATAAATTCCTTGGAAAGTGTTGTATGGAAGGCACCCGTGGATAGGGCTAGCCATGGATTGTGAAAGAATGGTGGAAAAAGGAATAAACTTTATTTTATGTTTGGGAACTGCCTATGATGTATCTAGCATGGAAAGTATTGGGAACTAATTGGTCATTTTCGTTGACAAGAAAAGCATGCCTCTCAAAAAATTATCTCTCAATTTTAGCTTTGAGCTTTGGCACCTCTACAAATCTCCACTTCCCTCTACGAAGGGCCTATCTATTTACTTTTATGCTATTTTTATTTTTATTTGAGTCTCCATCTTCTCTTATAAAGTACCAACTAGGGAGCACTGATCGTACTTGAGCATTGGATGTAGCTAATATTCGAGTGTGTTTCGTGAATGGATCAATGATTGAGCACGATGGGCTTGGGATAACTTTCTTTAGTGTTGATATTTTGAAAGACATGGTTGCTTGTCGATATGCTTGAGTATTGAAGTACTCATGTCAAATATAGACTATTGCTTTGAACCATCTAAAAGTCCAAATGTCCATGCTACAAAAGAAAAGAATATGTGATGAACATGTTAGGCAGCATTCCACATCAAAAATTCTGTTTTTATCATTTACCTGCTCGAGGACAAGGAGGAATTAAGCTTGGGGATGCTGATACCTCTCCAACATATCTATAATTTTTGATTGTTCCATGATGTTATATTATCATTCTTGGATGTTTTACAATCATTTTATAGCAACTTTATATCATTTTTGGGACTAACCTATTGACATAGTGCCCAGTGTTGGTTCCTGTATTTTGCTTGTTTTTTACTTCACAGAATATCCCTATCAAACACACTTCAAACACAACGAAACTTTTTGGAGATTTTTTTGGACCAGAAGACAACTTGGTAGCCAAGGAAGCACATGGGGGGCCATGGGGCCCACAAGACACCAGGACGCGCCAGAGGCCCTTGGCGCGCTTTGATGGATTGTGGGGCCCACGGGGGTCTCCTCCATCGTCTCTCAGCTCTATAAATACCCAAATATTCCAAAAACCCTAGGGGAGTCGATGAAATACAATTCGAGCCACCGCAAGTTCCACAACCACGAGATCCAATCTAGAGCCCTATTCCGGCACTCTGCCGGAGGGGAGCACGATCATGGAGGGGTTCATCATCCTCATTGGTGTCTCTCCGATGATGCATGAGTAGTTCACCATAGACCTACGGCTCCGTAGGCAGTAGCTAGATGGATTCTTCTCTCTTTTTGATTCTCAATACAATGGTCTCTTGGAGATCTATTTGATGTAATGACTTTTTGCGGTGTGTTTGTTGGGATCCCATGAAGTTCGAGTTTATGATCAGATTTTTATCCGTGAATATTATTTGAGTCTTCTTTGATCTCTTATATGCATGATTATTTATAGCCTCGTATTTATTCTCCAAATCTTTGGTTTAGTTAGGCCAACTAGATTGTTTTTTCTTGCAATGGGAAGAGGTGCTTTATGATGGGTTCGATCTTGTGGTGTCCTCACCCAGTGACAGAAGGGGTAGCGAGGCACACATGTATCATTTCTATTAAGGATAAAAAGATGGGATCTATTCCTACATGAATAGATCTTGTCTACATCATGTCATCGTTCTTATTGCATTACTCCGTTTCTCCATGAACTTAATACACTAGATGCATGCTGGATAGCGGTCGATGTGTGGAGTAATAGTAGTAGATGCAGAATCGTTTTGGTCTACTAATGTTGGACGTGATGCCTATATATTGATCATTGCCTTGGATATCGTCATAATTATTTGTTTTCTATCAATTGCCCAACAGTAATTTGTTTACCCACCGTGTGCTATTTTCTCGGAGAAGCCACTAGTGAAATCTACGGCTGCCCTCGGGTCTATCTTTTATGATATTTGCTTTCTGATCTATATTTTTCCGTACTTGTTTTCAGATGTATTATACCAAAAACCCAAAATTACCTTGCTTCACTTTTCTTTACTTATTTTATTTTGTGTTTTATTCAGATCTATTTATCCAAACCCATACAAATCAATCTATCTTTTTACCGGGGAGGGATTGACAACCCCTCTTACACGTTGGGTTGCGAGGATTTGTTCTTTGTGTGCAGGTGCCGTTTACAACTTTACATAGTGTTTCTTGGTTCTCATACTGGTTTGATGCCTTGGTTTCATAACTGAGGGAAATACCTATCGTAGTTGTACTACGTCATCCCTTCGTCTTTGGGGAAATACCGACGCAGTTTCAAGCCCCGTCACGCTGCCATGAAAAGAAATTTTCAGTTCCTCCTCCTGTGCCTGGTGAAGCTCCCGGTCCTCCCTTTACACTTGCCACCATCACCTGTAACTTGTAGGCTCTCTCTACATCTATTACATTAATGTGGCAATCTCGAGACTCCAACCATCATGCCGTGACGCATAGGCCAATTAATATTACAACATGTAACCATCTCATACATAAACTCATTATCATGACGAAGGCTATACCACATCATATGCAAACCTGCAAAACCAAGTTAGACGTCCTCCAATCAGTTTGGAAAATTTTAATTATGTGGCTTCCAGGGTTTTCGGATAACACTAGCTACCCACAACCACAATCAAGGCGATAGTCCTTTTTGCTAGATTAACTTTTGGGTGTGTGAGGGAAGAGACTTAACTAAAAATCTCTAGCCCCACACTAAACTTCGTTAAATACACATGACCCCCTGGAAGATCGTTCATCGTCATTGCCCTCTTGTATTTGCAACAGTTCACTATTCTTGACTATGATGAAGCCCAAAGAACTGTTAGCAGATCATCGACAGCCAAAGCCGATCGATTGTCAGAACTTTGTATAAAGCTACATCATACTATCAATGAACTGAACCAAAGAAACACTCGAGGGAAGCATAGCCAGACCATCAAACCCTCACATTCACATGCGATCTAGATAGAAACCTGCATCTACTCATAGAACCCCTCATGATGCCACCGTTCGAAAACATAGTAAAAAACAAAAAAAATTGCCCTACGATCACCCAGGAACAATATGAAGATGCATAAACAGTTTGGATCACGATCGTTACTGACTCCGGATTGCAGTGAAAGTAGACAAGTCGGTGTAGATTGTACTTGGAGTCCCTCGAACCATAGATGAATGATCTCGTGAACCACCACGAATGATCCATCGAACGGAAGACCGAAAGCACGACCTCTCTACTTGGTTGCAAGCGTACGGTCTTCACAATCCGGCAGCGCTTCGCCGTTAAGAGCTAATTGTTGCCGAAGTACTAGAGGGAGGATATTAGATCCACATTGGGCTTCTAATTATGAGGATTAGAGGATCTAGTTCAAGCTCTAATTGACCAACTTTGACCAAATAGAACTAGAGGAGGCTCCAAAACTTGTGTGTTCAGAAGTGCCTAGAATCTCTAGTATATATAGGTTGGAGGCAGAAGGAGGGGCGCCACACAAGGAGGGAATGTTTCCCTCCTTGGTGCGCCGGCCTAAGGGGAGGGAAACCCTCCCTTGTCCAATTTGGCCCCCCCTCCAAGGAAAGGGGGGCGCCTTCCCCTCTTGCGCCCTGGTGCCCCAATTCTTCCTCCACTACTTGGCCTTTTAAGGTCCGTTGATATTAAATTAAATATAAAAGCCTCTTAACAATTAGTAAAACATTTTATTATTAATTTAGCATCACCGGAAACATTTTACACTGATATATCTATACCTAATAATAAATTGGCTATTGCTTCTTGCGGTACGCCACAGAAATTGCCCCAAAATTTGCAAAATATTACCCACCAGTGCCATATATAAGTGATAAAAAAGTTTTTACACAGGGGAATCCCTCGCCTGGGCTGGCCCATGCAGTAGGAGCCTCCTATACTGCGCTTTGTGCGCTGGGAGAAAACGCAGCGCGCCCGTTTGGGCCGGCCCATGTCCGGTGGCCTGTTTTCTAATTTCCTTTTTTATTTTAATTTTTCATTTTTTTCTACTTTAAATAATTTGGGACTTCAAAAAAACATTTGAAATTCAAAAAATTGAGAATTTTGAAATATAATGTTTGTGGATTTAAAAAAACACGCGATTTTGTTAAAAAATGTTGCGTATTTACAAAAATAGGAAATAAAAAATGTTCATGATTTTTAAAAAGTTTGTATATTAAAAAATGTTAATGAAATTGAACAAAATTTTGCCAATTCAAAAAATGCTCATGAATGAAAAAATATCCTAAAAATTCAATAACTATTCGTGACTTACAAAATAGTTTATTCATTCATAAAATGTCGATGATTCAAAAAATGATCATGCATTTCAAAAACATGTTGATTAAATCAAAAAACATTCATGAATTTCAAAATTATTCCACAATTTTCAAAAAAATGTTCATCGATTCTAGAAATGTTCGCCGATTCAAGAAAATTGTTTAAAAAATGTTCATAATTAAAAAAATATTTGTTAATAGTGTAAAATATTCATTAATTCAAAAAATGTTCTAAAATTTGTAAAAATGTTCATGAATTTGAAAAATGATCATGAATTCAAATATGTTCACGAGTTCTAAAAATGTTCATGATTTCAAAAATTGTTCATGATTTCACAAAATTGAGAGAGATACTACTATATGTCGATGATGTACCAAAACGTGGTCATGGCCATTGGAGATTATGTTTTTCTCGTTGCAACACATAGGCCCTTTAGCTAGTTATTTATCGGTAATACCCGGTATTACCCGATAAACTCCGAACCCTTCCGGTGTCCCCGAAACGCTTCTGGTTCCTCTCGAAAGTATTTTGAATATTAATGAAATAATTCGACAAATAAGTCCTCGATACTCTCGTCCTACTAACATTCAGCATATCATGATTACTTAACCTTGTGACCCCGTAGGTTCGGTAAAACACATACATGAAAGAAACCCCTTTATTCAAGGACCGATAGCAGAACCGTGGACGTCCATATCGATCCCTATGATTACACAAATGACATTTGAGTGATCCTTTGGTTATTGTGTGATGTTCTATTTGCTTCGCGATACTTTACAAAACCCGAGATCCATCGGTATCCTCCTAAGTCATACACATGCTCACTATACCGTTCTTCTTTCTCGTTTATGTATTCCGACATCCCCATGACGTAGTCACCTATGTCTGGCCAAATGGTAGTTGATGTTGTAACAGCAGGAGGGCCCTAAGAATATCTCTCCATCATCAGAGGAGCAAATTTCACTCTCTAGTTATCTAGTCCCTTGTCAAACTTTTCGATGAACCTGTAAGTTGTCGTTATGATCATCGTGTTACAAATGACGTTTGAGCAACCCCAAATTCCACCGTACGGCAAGAAGTGACTGTGATACTCTCATGGTCCAAGGAACAGAAACACATATTAACACTCTGTGCTATAACAATTGATTTCAGACGATATTATCTCAAAGTATAACAAACAAGTTTGGGTCGATTCAATATGTTCGCTCTTCTAACGTCATACTGTCAATGTTGTTCTAGGCCCATTGTTACACTTAATTATATCCTAAGATCCGGAAAACGTGATCACCAACAACAATTGAGCCAGTCTTAGAGGCAACACCAGGAGCCTATTCTTTACCATTTATCATTCCACACATGCATACGAGTTTTTGGCTGAATTACATATTCCAGGATCATGGCAGTTATAGCATGAAATATAAACTCTTAATTATGAAAATGGAAATATAATAATATAATAATATTGCCTCTAGGGCATATTTACAACATCTTTGATGAGCGAGCAACAATGGGTGGGAGTGAATGGCTTGTTCTTCTGCCGGTCCTTGAATACTTCCAAAGATTGAAATGCCTCCACAATCAAAGAGAAGGCAACAAATGTAATAGCGAAGGACACAAGATACAACAAACATGAACATGGCATAGCAATGCAAATAGGAGAGGTCATACCAAGTCACCCGCGCCTAGGCCACTCATGGACGGGCTTCAATGCTCTCAAGCGCGACACAATACTTGTTGCATTCTTGTTGAATGAACCCCCATCTATTTTTGATTGAGTTGATGCCAAAGGTGATCGTAAACTTGTACGGCGGCAACTTCCTCCGTTCATGAAAGGTTGTGTGAACTCTCGTAAAAACGGATCCTTTTTGCTCGGCACTGGTCTTGGGATCTTGTCCTATCTCCATCCAACTCTCGCAAATCAATGTGTCCTCTACTTTGGTGTATGATGCCGTGTGAATGCTTTGCTTCCTCCTTTGTGTCGCGGCTCTTTGGGTGAGCTCATCGATAAACAATGGCTCGTCCACAATGTCGACCTCTTCTTCCTCATCTTCGTAATACATGTTCTCATCTTCATGCCATGGGTTGCCATGGTCATCGGCCTCTTCTTTTTCGTGGACACCGTAGTGGTCTGCACCATCTTGGCCGTGACCGTCTTGGCCTCGGATCTCGTCGAGCTCGAAGCCTTGGCCTTGGCAGTCGGGGTGGAAGGCCTAGCCACGGCCCTCGAAGATGACGCTCTCCATGAACGCGTTGTAGTCAGGGTCGTCGGCCGCCGGCGTCGGGATTGACATTTCGTCGAACAGGTTGCGGGTGCTGGGAAGGTTGGCTATAGGAATCGACCGGGGCTACTTCCATTGCCTCCCGCCGGTCGACTGGCCAGCTCCACTGTACCCAGGCGTGATGTTGAGGTCGATGACGGCGATCATGCTGCCGTCTGGCGATGTGGAGAACCGGGTCTGAGTATGCTATTGTTGTGCATGAAAATCGGGTGTCTCCGGTGTTATAGAGGAGCTCGACGACTGGTACTGCGGAGGACGAACGACCGACAAGCATGCGCTCTCTGCGGCCATGGTGGCGGCGGAGAGAATGGTCGGCCCGGGTCGGTACAACACTAGCATGACGAGGGCCTGCGTCGTCACTGCCTGCGTGGCCTTAGCGAGGATGGCCTCGTTCTGGTCGACGACGGCCTTGTGTTGCGCGGCCGCGACAGCGTAGTCGGGGCGGCTTTATTCTTCGCCACAACGGTCCGCCGGGCCCTCCTCTTGGCTGATTCGATGTCGAGCCACGCGGCCTCCGCCGGCGTGAGCTCCGTTCGCTCTTTCTTCCTCTTCTTCATCGCGGGCGAGCAGTGCTGGCGGCTTGGTCGGCGGGTTTCTTTGGAGCGCCGATCATGGAGGAGGGAAGGGAGGGGGAGAGTGGGAGGGTTTTAGGGAAAGGGGGGAGTGGGCGCGTTGTGTCCCTGACGGTCGGGCCAGGGGAGGACAAGGGTGTCCGTCCCGTCCATCCGCGCGCTGTCCATCTCGACACAAACGCGGCCCAAATTTGGGACGGAAATGCATCAGGGCGGACAAAAAACAGACATTTGTTCGTTTTCTCTCGCGCATTGGGCCGCGATTTCTATCTGTTTAGTCCCGAACGGATGCCGCCGGACCATTTGGGGCCGTGCGTTGGAGTTGGCCTAACAATCCAGATATTTCATTTGGCAATCTTGACTCTGATCATACAAGTGTCTAACAACAAAAGATGTATTATGTAGTACAGTTAATATTTTGATCCAAAATGGAAATGACATTGATAAAAACTAAAGCTTCAGAAATAAAAATTGTGCTTTATAGTGATGTAATTAGGAGATTTGTTGTCTTGTTCCTTAAATGGAGACGTAATTTGTAAGCCAAATATTTCATGCTCTTTAGTACAGTTAATATTTAGATCTAAAAAGGAAATGGCATCAACAAAAAAGTAAAGTTTCAAAGAAAAAAAAGTGCTTTATAGTGATGAAATTAGGAGATTGTCTTGTTTCCTGAATGTAGACGTAATTTGTAAGCCAATTACTTTAATGTTGATATTACGTAAAAATATACGGTCATCATCTTTTAATTTTTATCCTTTTAAAGCTTTTCCTACATCTTGGAATATGTTTTCTAACCAGCCCGGCCTAATCTATAATCTATAACATAATAATAAAGCAAGGTGCGTTTCTCCGATTTTTTCATCCGTTCACCAACGAAAAGATTTTTTTCTATTCGAGGTGGTACTAATTTTTGGTTCGTTTGTCTATTAGAAAAGGAAAACGGCAGATCTTGTACATGGGCCGCCCACAGTGTGGCCCAGCAAAGCCAGCCCAGTTATTTGGGTGTGCATGCAGGTGGAAAACCCTATTTATCGCAACGAGCGTTAGATAGTTGTAAGTTCGCGCTGAGCGCCCAATATGTGCTGAAATTTATTCTTTTTTTTTTGTGTTATGTTTCTATTTTTCTTTTCCGTTCTTTCTCCTTTTCTTTGGTCTTTTTTCCTTCAAGTTTTTTTCTCCTTTTTCTTAAATTCAAATTTTTCAAAAAACATCATAATATCATAAAATTTGATTTTGTAAAAATGTTCTGAACTTTAAAATATGTTTCTATTTTTATTTTTCCATTTCTGTCACTTTTTCTTTTGTCCTTTTTCCTTACAAGTTTATTTCTTCTCCCTTTTTTTGTAAATTCAAAATTTTCAGAAAACATCATAATATCATAAAAATTCGATTTTAAAAAAAAGTTCAGAACTTTAAATATATTCCGTTTTGAAAAACTTTAGAACATTAGATATTTGTTCTCATTCCAAAATAGTGACAAATTCGCATAGGGCGCTCGAGCTGGGATGAACTGTTCTCTTTTTTTTTTTGGTTCTGCGTTATGTTTCTATTTTTCTTTTTCCATTTGTTTCTTTTTTCTTTTTTCCCTTCAAGTTTATTTTTCTATCTTCCTTTTTTAGTAAAACCAAAATTTTCAATAAAACTCATAATATCACAAAAAACCGATTTTTTTACAAATGTTCGGGATTTTAATATATATTCTGTTTCAAAAAATGTTCAGAACATTAAATCTTTGTTCTCATTCCAAAATTGATTCAGGTTTTAGAAAATGTTCCATTTTTTGTTTGTGTCTTTTCCAAAGTTGTTTGAGATTTTCTGAAAAAATTGCATTTAAAAAATGTTTCAAATATGAAAAATATTCTTCTTTTAGTGAAATGTTCGCAAATTCAAAATAATATCCGAGTTTACAGAAACACATTTTCAAAAATTGTTATGCATGTTCAAAATATGTTTCCTTTCTCAAACAAGATCACAAATTCAAAACATGTTCATGTTATTATAGAAGGTTTATGTTTTCAAATAAAATTGTGAATTTTGAGAATTTCAAATTTTGTTGTGTATTTCTGAAAACGTAAATAATTTCAAAAAGTTTTTGTGATTTTCAAAATTATTCATGTTTCCAAGAATATTCAGCAATTTATATTTTTTAAACAGTTAAAAAAAATTGTCCAATCTGACGAGTATGATCTTAAAGGTTTGAGCTGGCCATTGGTTGGTAGGACTCGTTTCTTCGAGTGGCTAGCTGCACGTAGTCGGGTCTTTGAGGGCATGATTTTGATCCTTCAACTCATCATTTTTTGGATTTTTCCGAACCTTACTAACACAGGTCGTCTTGGCGCCTACCAGTGTGTTGGTCCATACACGAACTGATGTGCATCTCACACGCTATTTTACGCAACTAGCGTCATATAGTAGCCCCATGTACATGGGCCAAGAAAAATTGCTCCGACGCATAGGCTGTATTGGTCCTCAACCGCACTCCCCTACTGGGTTGTCTGAGGGAGCAATTTTTTTCCTCGGGCCAATAAAAGAGAACATGTTGGTTTGGCTCGAATAAAAAAGTTGTGGGCAGGTTAGCGCTAAAATAATCAAAGAGAATAAACCCTAATAGAGAAGGGACATTGATGTCTGGTTATGGGCTAAATATGCTAATGAAACGGGATTTATGCACTACAATTAGTAATCCATCTGGTTAAGCCATCGTAAGAGAGAGTGGTCGAAGCAACCGTGCTCTAAAGGTCGCCGCATAACTACCAAACGAGGAGGCAGACACAACTATGAGACAGAGGCGGACCCGAAGGAAAAAAAAGGCACAAGTTGGATGGTTGCCGCCATGCCGACTAACCCCACCACTATCAATATATATCTCGCGGGACAAACATGACCCGCTAGAAGACCACAACTCCTCTCTCTATCGCACCGCTAGGGAGATCATTTTTGGTGGAGAAATTAATTATCTCTCCCATTGCTTCTCCAAAGAAATATCTCTCCCGTTGTAACGCACGGGCATATATGCTAGTTCTATTTAAAGTAGGATATGTACTCAAACTTGTAATTATGATTCTTCAGCATTTGCATTGTATACATTGTGCTGGAATTAATTGCTATGAGCGGATGTGCTTTGCTTTATGCTATTAGGATGTAAATCATACCATAAAGAAAGTTGTGGCATCCTGCCAAGAGCAAGGCATGCAGTAATTCCAACCGTTCAAGTTTAGTTAAATGTTTATACAGTTTAAATATGTCTACCTTTTGTTTTTGGGATGGACTTGAGAAGGATGGGTACTTTATGGATATATCATCCACTGAACCCAAACTGAAAGATGGCAAAGCTCTTTTACAGATTGCAAAGAGCGGCAAAGACTAATCAAATTGCAACTCGAGTTTAAACTTATAGCAGCACATCTACACGGTCCAGGTGAGAAAATGAGCAGATCAAATCAGCCAGTCTCAAAAATATATATAAATGAACGAATAATGAAGCCTTTCGTCAGTACATCAAACTGAACAGATCATATCAGACAGCTACACATCAATGAAACATTTCGCCAGGATTTAGGATCAGAGTTGTTTCATCGAACGCATAATGGTTTTTTTTTTTAGAAAAGGAGGATGACTCCCGGCCTCTGCATCTGGGAGATGCATGCGGCCATTTTATTGATTATTCTCGACGACCTTACAAAGTAGTATAACAATATGCCTGAATCAGCCATCTTGGCAACATCTGCCGCTACTCCAATCCATATGATGAAGGGGTGCAAGCTGGGCCAAATACCCAGACCTCTCACCTAAGCCGAACATCTAAAGCCGGAGCCCCCGACCGAGCCACATACCGGGTCCGGGATACAAACCGGTCTGACGCACTCACATGTGTCGTCGCCGCCATCTTCCACTAGTCCATCTTCAGAGCAGATTGAGGTGCCAACCTTGGCAGGTGCCTCCGCCATCGACGCCACCATGACGCCAAACGACGACCTCCACCTACGCGAGTCCATCTCCAAGCAACGGACGCAGATCCATGCTAGGATAGGGCCGCACCACCGCAGTCGCCCACCACCCACAAGCGCCACCCAGCCCCAAGGTTCCCGAAGCGGCGCCTTCAAAAAGGGAACGGCGCCGTGAGCGCCGTCGCCGCCCAACAAAGTTAGGGCTTTCGCCCGGGAGACCTAGGGGAAGGGGAAGTGAGGGGATCAGTCCATACCGACGCCTCCAAGGAAGGGAACGGCGCCCTCAGGCGTCGCCGTCGATGCGGCTGGCCATGGCCGACCAGGGATTTCGCCCGAACTAGATCCCCGCCACCAGCAACGCCTCCTATACAGAACCGGCGACCCAAGGAAGTGCGGCCCGACGAGGCTGGCACGCACACCGAACAGGGGAGGAGGGGACGCGCCAGACGCGCGCACTGGCCACCGCAGAAACCGCCACCGGCCACCAATGACCACCGGATCCCGCCGCCCACGCAGTTGGGACGCCAGATCCACCCCCCGCACGGCTGCTAGCCGGCCGTGCCTTGCCAATGGAGCCGCCGCTCCAGATCCGGGGTTCCCCACGCAGAGGCAGGGTAACCGAGGCCCCGCCGCCACCATCCTTGGCGCCCCGGGCTTGCCCGGCGGCTGCCTCAGGCGGCGGCGAGGAAGGGAAGAGGAGGAGGGGCGGCTAGGGAGGAGGAGGGAGGAGGAGGAGGGGCGGCTAGGGTTGGGAGGGAGGAGGAGGAGGGGCGGCTTGGAGGGGCGGCTAGGGTTGGACGTGTCTCTACCAGGATCCACTGAACCCAAACTAAAACATGGCAAAGATCTCCCACAGTTTGCGTTGAGTGAGAAGATACTGATAAAATTGCAACTCGAGTGTAAAATTCTAGCAACACGGCTATACAATCTAAGTGATGATTGGAACGGACCAGATCAGTCAGTCTTAGAAAAACGGTAACACGATTCAGCACTGAAGCATTTCGTCAGGGTTCGGGATCAGAGTAGTTTTATTGAACGCATACTGAACACAAACGCACGCCAGAGAAGTAAATCCCATCTACCACGGCACATATCACACAAGAGAAACACGACCGCCACCAGCACAGCACAGCACAGCAGGAATCTAGACTCCGAAGCCGTAGAGGGTTCGGCCCTGGCGCTTGAGCGCGAAGACGACATCCATGGCGGTGACGGTCTTGCGGCGGGCGTGCTGGGTGTAGGCGACGACGTCGCGGATGACTTCCTCGAGGAAGATATGGAGGACGCCGCGGGTCTCCGCGTAGACCATGCCGGCGATGCGCTTCACGCCGCCCCTCCTCGCCAGCCTCCGGATCGCCGGCTTGGTGATGCCCTCGATGTTGTCGCGGAGGATCTTCCGGTGGCGCTTGGCGCCGCCCTTGCCCAGCCCCTTGGCGCCCTTGCCGCGCCCTGACATCGCCGCTCCGGTCCGCTACGAGAGGGTGATTAGGAAGAAGAGGAACTGCTTTGGAGGGTGACGCTTGTGATGGGGTTGGGAGTTCAGGGTGAGGGTTAGTTTATATGGGAATGGGAAGGATTTGGGAGGGAAGTCTCCAAACTGCTCGTCGGTTTGTTGTCAAAAATAAAAAAACTGCTCGTCGGTTTTCAGCGACTCAGCAACCAACGAGCCACCGATTTAGTGCGGCCCTAGCGGTAGCAACCCATCTGATCGTTTAGTGGTAGCAGCCCATCTGATCAATTGGAGCCAGCCGAGTCTGTTTTTTTTTTTTTTGAGAGAATTCTTTATTTGGTCCTTTCTTAAAATCTACTTCTTTATTTGGCACAAAAAATACAGTTTCTTCCTTATTTGACACTGGATGTAAATTGTATTCCTTATGTGACACTTTCATCTATTTTGACCACTAACGGTGTTAAATGTGATTCCGCAAAAAAAAGGTGTTAAATGTTGATATGAAAAGATCATTTTGCCCTGGTATTGTATTTATTGATTTTTGCTAATTATAAAGTAATACTCGGCTGATATATAATCTAATTAATGTATGTACTAGCAGGTCTCGTCCGATCAAGCACCTCGGTACATAACAGTTGGCATGTCCTGTATACGGCTAAAAAAATGTACGTCTTGTACACACGATTAATGATGTACTCCCTTCATTCTAAAATAAATGTCATTTTTCTTGCGGGATCTAAAATAAGTGTCTTAACTTTGTATTAACTTAGTATAAAGTTGTATTAAAGATAAAACACTTGTTTTGAGACGAAGGGGTACTAATTTTTCCGATAACGGACATTTCATTGAATTTGTAGGAGGAAAGATGATTGGTGGAATTGTTGTTGTATTGCTTGAGCCTCGTGAACAAATACATAGTAGTACATGAACCATCTTGCAGTACAAGACAAGGTAGAAATAAATGTCTATCCTATACTTCCTAATAATCACGATAGTCAACATTCCTTAGAGTCACAACAGTAGCAAAGCAGACGGTGAGGATGCAGAAGAATCCGAAGGTAAGCAGACGGATATCCTCCCACAGTCATAACGATCGATGCATCGCGGATGTTGTGGTCGGAGTGAAAACCGACGAGGTTGCCCAAGTAAGGCGGTAGCCCTTTGTGCCGTTGTCAAGGTAGCCGAGAGTCTAGGGTGGTGTAGCCGTGGTCGAGGTAGCGTGTGAGGGATGCCGTGGTCGATGTCAAGTCAGGTGGCCAGTGTCGAGGTACTCGCCGTGAGGCCGCGTGCGCAAGGAGGTGCCTTGTTAGTCATGGACACAGTGGTGTCGAGGTAGTGGTGCGTCGGGAAGAAGACGATGTTGATGAGGCGTCGCGCCGGGTTTGCCAAGCCCGGAGACACGTCATGGACGAAGGCATGCGTCGGTGTTGCCAGGATTGGGTATGCATAGACTGACGAAGTCGATGTTGATGAGGCGTCGCACCAGGCTTGCTAGGCCCGGGGACACGTCATGGACGAAGGCACGCGTCGGTGTTGCCAGCACCGGGCATGGGTAGATGGGTACATGCACGAGTGTGTACGCCATGTTAGGGGGGCCAATAGAGGAGGACTCGATGACGGTTGCAACGCCAGTTGACATGGGGTAGAAGGTGTCGATGTCGACCGTGGTTGTAGGAGTATATGAAGTGGTTGGGGAAGATGACAGCGACGCTGGCGATGAGCTGGTACTGGATGAGGACGAATGGGTGGAGTGGCGGCGCAGCTCAGGTAGGCGAGCGGCAGCGGCATGGAGGAGGAAGAGCGACGGCGGCTAGGTTAGGAGCGCGGTGGCGGTGCACGAAGTAGGCGAGGAAGAACCCGACAGCATGACGAAGACCGGGCGCGAACGGTGGCATTCCCGTGTCGCTGTCAACGCGCAGGGATGGCGGAGTGGACCGCGTGCCATGGCGCAGCGGCAGTGCGCGGGTTGGGACGGCGATGGGGAAATCCTCGGGGCAGTGGCAGGGACCGCGCGCCCTACGCCCTGAAGGGGCGACATAGTGGCAGCGCGAGGGCTGATGCAGCTGCGGGATGGCCTCGGGGCGACGGGTCGACTGCGTGCCATGACGCTATGGCCCGAAGGGGCAACGCAGTGGCAACGCGTAGGTTGGTGCAACCGCGAGGGCGTCATGGCGGCGGCGTGGACTACAAGCCGCGACACTACGGCCTGAAGGGGCGATGCAGCTACAGCGCGCGAGTCGATGCAGCCGCGGGGACGACCTCGGGGAGGCAGTGTGGAACACGTGCCGTGGTGCTACGGCCAGAAGGGGCAATGTAGCAGCGGCGCTACAGCCTGACGGAGTGACACAATGGCAGCCCGTTGCTCGATAGGAGGGGCACACTGTACTCGCGGACAATCTTCAAGGGACCTGCGGAGGTGCACACAAAGCGACGGGCCAGGTCAGTCTCGCGGCGCGGATGGAACGGAGCGGCGAACAAGTGATCAATCTGACCGCTCGCAAGGTCGGGGACGCTGCTCGTTGATGAAGTGGTCGTGCCACCGAGGCCACGCATGAACAGCCAGCACGTGCACGCCCCACGCCCGAGCAGGGCACGAGGTGCGCAACACAGCCTTGTCGGTCAACGTATCATGTGCATGGCGGCACCAATGTGTCCATGGCGGACTGATGCACCTGAGCGGGATGAAGGTTGATAGAGGGTCCCGATCCAATCATGAGAATGACGGCCAGCGCAGAGTGACGGGTGGACAGATGCATGGACAGCAGCCATAGGCCGCCTTGTGTCGTGCGAGGCCTTCGTTTCGAAGAAGAGGCCGGTAGAGTCGACGCCAAAGTCGAAGTAGAGGCGCGCGAGGGCGACGGGCGGCAGTGGGCGATGCAAACCGATCTTAGATTGGAAAACCCAAATGAAACGCCGATCAACACGACCAGCTTGAGAGAGAAAACCCGGATCAAGGATCAAGAAAGGGACTCTCTAGTGCAGCTGGTCAACATGACCGGCGGACGAACTCTAGGTACGGGAGGCGCGGCCCCCGGTGGCGATCATAGAGATCAACCGCCCCGGGGGCGGCGCGGTGCGGAAGCGGCGACGATGGCTAGGATTTTGCATCGGGGTTAGACTGATACCATGTAGGAGGAATAGAGAGGGGATTGGTGAATTGTTATTTTATTTCTTGAGCTTCGTGGGCATATATATAGGAGTACATGACCATCTTGGGGTACAACACAAGGTAGAAATTAATCCTAGTCTATCCTATGCTTCCTAATAATCATGATACTCAACAGAATTGATGTATCAAGGTGATACATCTCCATCGAAAGAATGCCGGGCATCTGCATAACATGATGCACACAACCAACAAGTCCAAGCGACCAAAAAATAAACATTGTTTTACAGCAAAAATAAATAAATCTAGGCTAGGGTGGGGCTGATCCTATTCGGAGATTACACCGCCATCCATGGAGGGAGAAAACCTCCCTGGCCATACGCTCTAGCCTTATAGATGCCTTCATTATGTTGGGGAACGTAGTAATTTCAAAAAAATTCCTACGCACACACAGGATCATGGTGATGCATAGCAACGAGAGGGGAGAGTGTGTCCACGTACCCTCGTAGACCGAAAGCGGAAGCGTTAGCACAACGAGGTTGATGTAGTCGTACGTCTTCACGATCCGACCGATCAAGTACCGAACGCACGACACCTCCGAGTTCTGCACACGTTCAACTCGATGACGTCCCTCGAACTCTGATCTAGCCGAGCTTTGAGGGAGAGTTCCGTCAGCACGATGGCGTGGTGACGATGATGATGTTCTATCGACGCAGGGCTTCGCCTAAGCACCGCTACGATATTATCGAGGTGGACTATGGTGGAGAGGGGCACCGCACACGGCTAAAAGATCCAAGAGATCAATTGTTGTGTCTATGGGGTGCCCCTCTCCTCCGTATATAAAGGGGGGAGGAGAGGGACGGCCAAGGGGAGGAGGTGCGCCCAAGGGGGGAGTCCTACTCCCACCGGGAGTAGGACTCCTCCTTTTCCTATTTGGAGAGGGAGAGGGAAGGAAGAGGAAGGAGGGAGGAAGGAGAGGGGGGGGGGGGCGACCCCCCTCCCAATTCGGATTGGGCTTGGGGGGGGGCACGCCCCCTCCCTTGCTCCTTTTCCCTCCTTTCCACTAAAGCCCATTAAGGTCCATATACCTCCCGGGGGGTTCCGATAACCTCCCGGTGCTCCAGTATTATCCCGATCTCACCCGGAACCATTCCGGTATCCAAATATAGTCGTCCAATATATCGATATTTACATCTCAACCATTTCGAGACTCCTCGTCATGTCCGTGATCACATCCGGGACTCCAAACTACCTTCGGTACATCAAAACACATAAACTCATAATATAACCATCATCGAACTTTAAGCGTGCGGACTCTATGGGTTCGAGAACTATGTAGAAATGACCGAGACACGTCTCCGGTCAATAACCAATAGCGGAACCTGGATGCTCATATTGGCTCCTACATATTCTACGAAGATCTTTATCGGTCAAACCGCATAACAACATACGTTGTTCCCTTTGTCATCGGTATGTTACTTGCCCAAGATTCGATCGTCGGTATCTCAATACCTAGTTCAATCTCGTTGCCGGCAAGTCTCTTTACTCGTTTCATAATACATCATCCTGCAACTAACTCATCAGTTGCAATGCTTGCAAGGCTTAAGTGATGTGCATTATCGAGTGGGCCCAGAGATACCTCTCCGACAATCGGAGTGACAAATCCTAATCTCGAAATACGCCAACCCAACAAGTACCTTCGGAGACACCTGTAGAGCACCTTTATAATCACCCAGTTACATTGTGACATTTGGTAGCACACAAAGTGTTCCTCCGGTAAACGGGAGTTGCATAATCTCACAGTCATAGGAACATGTATAAGTCATGAAGAAAGCAATAGCAACATACTAAACGATCAAGTGCTAAGCTAACGGATTGGGTCAAGTCAATCACATCATTCTCCTAATGATGTGATCCCATTAATCAAATGACAAATCTTTGTCTATGGCTAGGAAACATAACCATCTTTGATCAACAAGCTAGTCAAGTAGAGGCATACTAGTGACACTCTGTTTGTCTATGTATTCACACATGTATCATGTTTCCGGTTAATACAATTCTAGCATGAATAATAAACATTTATCATGATATAAGGAAATAAATAATAGCTTTATTATTGCCTCTAGGGCATATTTCCTTCAGTCTCCCACTTGCACTAGAGTCAATAATCTAGATTACACAGTAATGATTCTAACACCCATGGAGCCTTGGTGCTGATCATGTTTTGCTCATGGAAGAGGCTTAGTCAACGGGTCTGCAACATTCAGATCCGTATGTATCTTGCAAATCTCTATGTCTCCCACCTAGACTTGATCCCGGATGGAGTTGAAGCGTCTCTTGATGTGCTTGGTTCTCTTGTGAAATCTGGATTCCTTTGCCAAAGCAATTGCACCAGTATTGTCACAAAAGATTTTCATTGGACCCGATGCACTAGGTATGACACCTAGATCGGATATGAACTCCTTCATCCAGACTCCTATATTTGCTGCTTCCGAAGCAGCTATGTAATCCGCTTCACATGTAGATCCCGCTATGAGGCTTTGTTTAGAACTACACCAACTGACAGCTCCACCGTTCAATAAAAACACGTATCCGGTTTGCGATTTAGAATCGTCCGGATCAGTTTCAAAGCTTGCATCGACGTAACCATTTACGACGATCTCTTTGTCACCTCCATAAACGAGAAACATATCCTTAGTCCTTTTCAGATATTTCAGGATGTTCTTGACTGCTGTCCAGTGATCCACTCCTGGATTACTTTGGTACCTCCCTGCTAAACTAATAGCAAGGCACACATCAGGTACGGTACACAACATTGCATACATGATAGAGCCTATGGCTGAAGCATAGGGAACATCTTTCATCTTCTCTCTATCTTCTGTAGTGATCGGGCATTGAGTCTTACTCAACTTCACACCTTGTAACACAGGCAAGAACCCTTTCTTTGCTTGATCCATTTTGAACTTCTTCAAAACTTTGTCAAGGTATGTGCTTTGTGAAAGTCCAATTAAGCGTCTCGATCTATCTCTATAGATCTTGATGCCCAATATATAAGCAGCTTCACCGAGGTCCTTCATTGAAAAACTCTTATTCAAATATCCTTTTATGCTATCCAGAAATTCTATATCATTTCCAATCAACAATATGTCATCCACATATAATATCAGAAATGCTACAGAGCTCCCACTCACTTTCTTGTAAATACAGGCTTCTCCAAAAGTCTGTATAAAACCATATGCTTTGATCACACTATCACAACGTTTATTCCAACTCCGAGAGGCTTGCACCAGTCCATAAATGGATCGCTGGAGCTTGCACACTTTGTTAGCTCCCTTTGGATCGACAAAACCTTCCGGTTGCATCATATACAACTCTTCTTCCAGAAATCCATTCAGGAATGCAGTTTTGACATCCATTTGCCAAAATTTCATAATCATAAAATGCGGCAATTGCTAACATGATACGGAGCATCGCTACGGGTGAGAAGGTCTCATCGTAGTCAATCCCTTGAACTTGTCGAAAACCTTTTGCAACAAGTCGAGCTTTATAGACAGTAACATTACCGTCAGCGTCAGTCTTCTTCTTGAAGATCCATTTATTCTCGATGGCTTGCCGATCATCGGGCAAGTCAACCAAAGTCCATACTTTGTTTTCATACATGGATCCCATCTCAGATTTCATGGCCTCAAGGCATTTTGCGGAATCTGGGCTCACCATCGCTTCTTCATAGTTCGTAGGTTTGTCATGGTCAAGTAACATAACCTCCAGAACAGGATTACCATACCACTCTGGTGCGGATCTTACTCTGGTTGACCTACGAGGTTCAATAACAACTTGATCTGAAGTTTCATGATCATCATCATTAACTTCCTCACTAATTGGTGTAGACGTCACAGGAACTGGTTTCTGTGATGAACTATTTTCCAATAAGGGAGCAGGTACTGTTACCTCATCAAGTTCTACTTTCCTCCCACTCACTTCTTTTGAGAGAAACTCCTTCTCTAGAAAGGATCCATTCTTAGCAACGAATGTCTTGCCTTCGGATCTATGATAGAAGGTGTACCCAACAGCTTCCTTTGGGTATCCTATGAAGACACATTTCTCTGATTTGGGTTCGAGCTTATCAGGTTGAAGCTTTTTCACATAAGCATCGCAGCCCCAAACATTAAGAAACGACAACTTTGGTTTCTTGCCAAACCACAGTTCATAAGGTGTCGTCTCAACGGATTTTGATGGTGCCCTATTTAACGTGAATGCGGCCGTCTCTAAAGCATAACCCCAAAACGATAGCGGTAAATCAGTAAGAGACATCATAGACCGCACCATATCTAGTAAAGTACGATTACGACGTTCAGACACACCATTACGCTGTGGTGTTCCGGGTGGCGTGAGTTGCGAAACTATTCCGCATTGTTTCAAATGTAGACCAAACTCGTAACTCAAATATTCTCCTCCACGATCAGATCGTAGAAATTTTATTTTCTTGTTACAATGATTTTCAACTTCACTCTGAAATTCTTTGAACTTTTCAAATGTTTCAGACTTATGTTTCATTAAGTAGATATATCCATATCTGCTTAAATCATCTGTGAAGGTGAGAAAATAACGATACATGCCGCGAGCCTCAATATTCATTGGACCACATACATCAGTATGTATGATCTCCAATAAATCAGTTGCTCGCTCCATAGTTCCGGAGAACGGCGTTTTAGTCATCTTGCCCATGAGGCATGGTTCGCAAGTACCAAGTGATACATAATCAAGTGATTCCAAAAGTCCATCAGTATGGAGTTTCTTCATGCGCTTTACACCAATATGACCCAAACGGCAGTGCCAAAAATAAGTTGCACTATCATTATCAACTCTGCATCTTTTGGCTTCAACATTATGAATATGTGTATCACTAGTTTCGAGATTCATCAAAAATAGACCACTCTTCAAGGGTGCATGACCATAAAAGATATTACTCATATAAATAGAACAACCATTATTCTCATATTTAAATGAATAACCGTCTCGCATCAAACAAGATCCAGATATAATGTTCATGCTCAATGCTGGCACCAAATAACAATTATTTAGGTCTAAATACAAAAAATACACTTCCGTGATGATACGTGCTTGTCATAGTAGGTCGCGTTTTTTGTCATGCATGTACATCCATGACATATTTATGACAGAATCAAGATAGTCATACCTGTGCTGTCGTAGAAGTGTTCCATGACATTACCAAAATTATCATCACGAAACTGTCCACTTCCATGACGATAAATCGCGCGTCACAGAAGTGCTTTCGTCAAGAGTGACCGACACGTGGCATCCACCGTAACGGAACGCCGTTAAGCTATCGGATCAGGTTTTGGATCCGATAACCCATTAATAGCCCCGACCAATGGGGATTTTCCACGTGTAAAATCATCATTGGCTGGAGGAAACACGTGTCGGCTCATCGTTGGGACAGATGTCATCCACTCATTGGACAGAAGGCGCCTATGATACGTCGACACGTGGCACGGCCCAACAGAGGCCCATTCCTGTGAAAAGGCCGGCCCGTTTGACTTGGTCAAAAGGTGGCGGGCTGGCCCATGGAAAGCCTGTTAACGGCATGTTCGCATATAGCACATTTACAGCCCGCTAACCCAAGGCCCGTTACGCCCTATCCGAATTAGGCCCAGTAGCGTCATCTGGGCCATCGGCCCTATGTAACTCTTGGCCTATTAACGGCCCGTGGTGAAACTGGCCCGTAATGAATAGTGTATCACTTTACACCCATTAACGGCCCGTGGTGAAACTGGCCCGTAATGAACAGTGTATCACTTTATACCCATTAACGGCCCGTTTCCAGCCCATGTTATCTTTCGGCCTTCTCAGAGCCCATTTATTCTTGGGCTCATTTCCAGCATTCGTTTACTTACGGCCCGTTACTGTCATTTTCTGCTTATGGGCCAAATTCAGCCCGTGGTTACAGTCGGCCCGTTTGTGGTCCGTTAATACGTTGGGCCGTTTTCATAGCGTCATCAAATACAGCCTATTAACGATGGCCCGTTATGGTCGGCCCATGAACGGACGATTCCAACTCTAGCCCGTTTACGGCCATAATGCGGCCTGTTATTGGCCCATGTTTGGCCAATCGATCATACGACCTGTATAAGGCCCATTGATGATACGGCCCATAGAAGGCCCATTGTTTCTACGGACCGTAGAAGGCCCATTGTTTCTACGGCCCGTAGAAGGCCTACTGTTTCTACGGCCCGTAGAAGGCCCACTGTTTCTACGGCCCGTAGGAGGCCCAGTGTCACTACAGTAAATATTAGCCCATGGTTATTGTGGCCTAGTTTTAAAAAATAGGCTATTGCAGCCACTAGCAAACCGCAGAAAAAGAACTGCACTGACTACAAGCAAACAAATAAACAAGACAACAAGGAAATAAATAAGCAAGCAACTTACACTAGGCTATCACGGCTATTACACATATTACATCCACTCGGCATCAAAGTTCGCCACCAGTGCAAATATAGGGAACACAACAGCATATAAACGTCGCAGCAAAACAAGTCCAGAACTGAAACCACTTCAGAAGAGCTCAAGAAACAATATCCTGGGTACCCATAATGCTGGCAAGATGCTTAGCAAGCTTATTAACTTTCTCTTGTTTGGCGCTTAAGTCCTCCAGCGCTTGTTGTTGCACCAGAAAGTATGCATCTGAATTATGTAGGGACTTCCTCAGTCCTTCCGCTTCCTGTCGCATAACATCTGATCGATGTCTTTCAACTTGAAGTTGAGACTCAAGAAGCCGAACTGATTCAGGCAACGAGTTCGAAGAGCTGGTGCCAGCAGTGGTAGCCAGTAACTCGAACACTACATCAAGACAGGACTTTGGGATTGTCTCAGTGTCTTCAATATAGTTTTTTATCAGCTTTCTTGGAGACCAACAAGGATGTCTCACTATCTTGAACCTTATCTGCATTACTTCCTTTACCATTGCATAACAGGGTACTCTTCTCCAATATTTTATCCGCGTTCTAAAAGAGAAACAAACAAACACATCTCAGGTTTACAATGTAGTGTATGAAACTCATTTTGGTAAACCAGTTCAGTAGTAAGGTGGACAGGATAACAGCATGAAACAAACATATATCTATGTAGTATGGTCACTGTATGGTCTATATCATTCTAGTTTTTGTTGCCAAATCAAGATAGATACAGTTCGAATCATATCTATTTAAGACAAAGCAGCATAGATAGAATATAAGTGTGGGAAACTACACAGCAATAACAACACTTGTAATGTGCATGGCATGAGAACATAACTGTTCATTCAATTGAAACTGAAATCAACATAGAGCAAGTTACAACAGCAAACAGCCAAACACATTGAAGAAACAGGTTTAAAACATACCTGTTGCGCCATTGGAGTTTCAATTGCATCCTTCAAATTTGAAATTAGTTGGTATCAGTAAATACAGTGATGCAAGAGCAAAGTAGTATGAACCATAGCTATGGAACCTGACCTGAGAACGATTCTTCTTCTGCTTTAAGCATTGACTTCGGGTTCGGAGTGGTGGTCCTCGTGATTTGGGCACTGCAGTTGCCTTACTAACTGCTCGTGTTTGGGTGCTCTGTGGTGGAGACGGTGCCCTGTCAATGGGAACTGGGTGTCTATCTGCTGGGGTTGGGGTTAGAAGGGGTGTAGATGGTTCTCTGTCCAACTGGGTAGGGGTACAATCTGCATGAGTGTGGGTTATGTGTGGTGGGGCTGGTTCTTGGGCAAGTACAACCGTGGTTCTATCTGCATCGACAGGTAGCACGATCTTTTCTGAAGACCGTGTTTTTACCCCCACAGATACTGCCATCACTCCCTCCAATTGAAATGGCTGATAAACAAGAAAAGTAATTGAATGTACAGACATTGTAAGATAGACAAGTGCACTGGATAGTAGGGAAGAAAACAGGGCATGAAATAATTCACATTTATGTTGTCTAAGCAAACAGAATAGCAGGACATAATTTCACATATATGATGGCCAATTAAACAGGATAGCATGACACAATTTCACATGTATGATGGCTAACTAAACAGGATAGAATGACACACTTCAAAATATGATGACTATGTAAACAGGATGACATGATATAACTATATGATGTGTCTATTAAAGTGGTTGGCATGCCATAAATCACAAACATGCCGTCGATGGAAACATGATGGCATGATATAATTCACGGATAGAATGACATAATTTAAAATATGATGACTATGTAAACAAGATGAGATGATATAACTATATTATGTCTTTAGAAAATGGGTTGGCATGCCATAATTCTGATACATGCTGTCTATGTAAACATCATGGCATGACATAATTCAAATATATGATTTATATACTAAGGAAGTGAGCAGAGGGCAATCGCATATATGATGTGTCAACTAAGGAGATGGCATTCAATATTGTGTATATGATGTAAAAACTAAGCATTGCAATACAACATATGCATTATATGAGTAATATAACCCTGCCAAGTTTGAGCATACACCTCAGGGGGATAATAGGACTGGTCATCTGCCTCTGAATCCTCCTCTGAAGAGCTATCTGTAACCAGCAAGATATCTGCTTTAGCAGGTAGCATTGTCTGCTCTGAAGACCTTGTTTTCACTCCAGATTTCTCCATCACCAATTCAAATGGCTGATGCACAGGAAGAGCAGTTGAATATACAAACATTGTCGACAAAAGCAATGAGAAATACAAAAAAAAGGACGGCATGATATAATTCACATATATGACGCTTGCCTAAACAGCATGGCATTGCATAATTCACATACATAATGCTTTGCAACAAGATAACATTGCATAATTCACATATATAATGTCTTGCAGCAAGATGGCATTGCATAATTCACATATATGGTAATTAGACACTAAACAGGTGGCATTCACACAAAGCATGTCTAAACTAAGCAAATGACATAGCAATGCAAGATACCATACGCACGATATGAGCAACATAACCCTGCCAAGTTAGGGCATGCACCTCGGGGGGGGGGGGAATATGACTGTTCATCTGTCTCTGAATCCTCCTCTGAGGAGCTATCGGTAACCAGCAAGACATGCGCTTCGTCAGATAGCATTGTCTGCTCTAAAGACCTTGTTTCCACTCCAGATTTTTTCCATGACCGTGCCGAATGGCTGATGCACAGGAAGAGTAATTGAATGTACTAAAATTGTTGACAAATTTAACACGTAATAAAAAAATGATGGCATGATATAATTCACATATAAGATGACTGGCTAACCAGGGTGGCATTGCAAAATTCACATATATGATGCCTGGCTAGACAAGATGGCATTGCATGATTCACATATACGATAAAGAAACTAAACAGATGGCATTGACACAAAGCATGTCTAAACTAAGCAGATGACATCTTTAATGTATACAGTAAGCAATGCAAGGCACCATATGCATGATATTACCAACATCAGCATGCCAAGTTAGAGCGAAGACCTCATGGGGTAAATAGGAGTGGTCTTCTTCTTCTGAATCCCCCTTAGAACAGAGTTATCTTCCTCTTGATTACGATCCGAAATGGGTGGAGGGGGCTGCCTTTGCGCCCACCATGGAACGACGTCTGCATGAAATTTTATTGCCACGCAAGGCTCGTCTCTTTTGCTCTACATGATCAGTTCCATTGTGTACAATAACTGGCATGCATAGGAATAAAACATAGTGAGATTATGTAAGGAGTGCATGCACAAATCCAGAGTGATGGTAGCAAACTGTGGATAGACCCAAAACCAATGATAGCAGGCGGATAATAGCTTTAGTTAAAAAATACAGATAATGGCTCCTTTAATGTTTGTTTGCACCCAACATGAAACTCATAGTAGACACCGGAGATTAACCAGATAGTAGACAGATAGTACTGATTGCTGCCCCAATATGTACCCCACAACCATTTAAAAACTCAAGTTTCAGCATTAGTTTGGACCTGACTCGGAGTCTAATAGGTGAACACGACGATAATGTAGCATGTCATCATATTAAGCGACGCATAACGTAAGCAGACACGGAAGAGTGCGACCTCTCTTGCGGACCCGTGTAGTCCTCAAGGTCATCTGCTCAGTTGATGATGGTAATGCAGTTGCCGTGGCTGCCGGCGGCGGGGAAGAAGATCTGAGGTGGCGAAAGACACTCTGGAGAGCGGATCCCTACTGTGGTGAACCCTTCCGTCGTTGGAGCAACTGAGCTGGGGTGGAACACAGTGCCGCAGGAGCAGGACAAACCATACAAGGTTTTCTTTGACACATATCTGTAACAGAAGTAATTGAGTAAGGGCTTGTTTGAATTTGAGGATTCTAACAATGCAGGGATAGGAAATAGACAGGAATAGGATAGGAATGCACGTGCAAAACAGAGAATTTTAAAACACAGTATTTCTGCCAATCTGGGTGTTTGATTCACAACAATTGGAAGATCACAGGATGCAAAAAAGCATGGTGAGATTAAGTCAAACCACAAGAAAATGTACGGTTATAATACTATTATGCTACTATCTCTTAGTCTTGTGCTTGATGAATAGGAATATGAAAAGGAGGAGAAGTGGAAATTAGAATTCCTACGGTTTTTCTTTCAAGGAGACACTAAAGGAACAAATCCTATAGTTTTCCTTTGCTCCATTCCTTTTCACCAAATTCATGAAAAGTAGTACCATAGGAAACTTTCCAATTCCGATGTTTTTCATTCACTTTTCCTTTCAAGCACTGGCGATTCTAGTAGGCAGGCTTGAGCAAGGAAAATCCTACACTAAAAAAATGTTTTTGTGCTACTTCTATTACTTTGGACCCAGGCCACTGCCATACTAGCTCAACTCCCAGGTCCATCGACAAATGCACAGCTCAAATGCGCAGAGATAAATAATGATGGCGTTCAAGAGAGTCCATCACGGATAGCTAAGTTGCCTGGTACCTCACTGCTTGTCATATAGTAGGATAAAATAATCATATTTCCCGTTACTACGAGTGCTCAGTGGACAATATATATAACATGTAGAGTAAAAAAGAGATGCAACAAGTGTACAACCTCTTTGGCGAAGCCATGTCGATCTCAGCGTGATTGGGTTGGCCGGTGAGGATGCTCCGGCTGACTTGGCTGTCGGAGGAGGGGAAGAAGATCTTAGGCGTCTGGAGATGGAGCCCGAGGTACTGCTCCGCTGTGATGGAGGGTTTCGTCGTTGGAGCAGCTCCGGTGAGTTGTACGACGCCGAGGCTGAAGCATGACAAGAGAGACAACGAACAACGTTAAACTGAGTGGAATTCTAATAGCATCTCCAATACATGACATAAAATACATAACCACAAAGTGCTAGATGTAAAATACATCAGCCGCTCATCTTTGAACTTAACTGTCGAAACTGAATTTAACTGTCAAAACTGAACTTAACTGTCGAAACTGAACTTAACTGTCGAAACTGAATTTTGCTGTCGAAACTGAATTTTGCTGTCGAAACTGAACGCACTAGCAAGGTGAGGCTACACGTCGGTCGACTGACTTTTTCATCTCTGGTCAGTCGATTTTGCAGCCGTTGGATACGAAATCAAGGGCCTGTGGTTCATCTTCAACCTCCACCCCCTGAGCCGCCAGCCACCACCGGCCAAACAGCAACCCCCCGCCGCCCGCGGCCGGTGGTGCGCCGCCCCGCCCGCCCCGAAAACACTCCCCACCGCCGGTCCGCCGCCGCCCCGGCCATTCCTCTAGCCCCCCCGTGCCGAGCTTTTTCTCCGGCGATCCCCACGCCACCGCCCCGCCAACGCCCCGCCACC